>NC_069499.1:915477137-915777137 GCF_027579735.1 Bombina bombina
AAAAATCTCCGGATGAAGTTCCCACTCTCCCGGATGAAAAGTCTGGCGACTCAAGAAATCCGCCTCCCAGTTCTCCACTCCCGGGATGTGGATTGCTGACAGGTGGCAAGAGTGAGACTCTGCCCAGCGAATTATCTTTGATACTTCCATCATTGCTAGGGAGCTTCTTGTCCCTCCCTGATGGTTGATGTAAGCTACAGTCGTGATATTGTCCGACTGAAACCTGATGAACCCCTGAGTTGTTAATTGGGGCCAAGCTAGAAGGGCATTGAGAACTGCCCTCAATTCCAGAATGTTTATTGGAAGGAGACTCTCCTCCTGATTCCATAATCCCTGAGTCTTCAGAGAATTTCAGACAGCGCCCCAACCTAGCAGGCTGGCGTCTGTTGTTACGATTGTCCAGTCTGGCCTGCTGAATGGCATCCCCCTGGACAGGTGTGGCCGATAAAGCCACCATAGAAGAGAATTTCTGGTCTCTTGATTCAGATTCAGGGTAGGGGACAAATCTGAGTAATCCCCATTCCACTGACTTAGCATGCACAATTGCAGCGGTCTGAGGTGTAGGCGTGCAAAAGGTACTATGTCCATTGCCGCTACCATTAAGCCGATCACCTCCATGCATTGAGCTACTGACGGGTGTTGAATGGAATGAAGGACACGGCATGCATCCTGAAGCCTTGTTAACCTGTCTTCTGTCAGGTAAATCTTCATTTCTACAGAATCTATAAGAGTCCCCAAGAATGGAACTCTTGTGAGAGGAAAAAGAGAACTTTTCTTTTCGTTCACTTTCCATCCATGCGACCTTAGAAATGCCAGAACTAACTCTGTATGAGACTTGGCAGTTTGAAAGCTTGAAGCTTGTATTAGAATGTCGTCTAGGTACGGAGCTACCGAAATCCCTCGCGGTCTTAGTACCGCCAGAAGGGCGCCCAGAACCTTTGTGAAGATTCTTGGGGCCGTAGCCAATCCGAATGGAAGAGCTACAAACTGGTAGTGCCTGTCTAGGAAGGCAAACCGTAGATACCGTTGATGATCTTTGTGAATCGGTATGTGAAGGTAAGCATCTTTTAAATCCACTGTGGTCATGTACTGACCCTTTTGGATCATAGGTAAGATTGTCCGAATAGTTTCCATTTTGAACGATGGAACTCTTAGGAATTTGTTTAGAATCTTTAAATCTAAGATTGGCCTGAAAGTTCCCTCTTTTTTGGGAACCACAAACAGGTTTGAGTAGAACCCTTGTCCTTGTTCCGACCGCGGAACTGGATGGATCACTCCCATTAATAACAGATCTTGTACACAGCGTAGAAACGCTTCTTTCTTTATCTGGTTTGTTGACAACCTTGACAGATGAAATCTCCCTTTTGGGGGAGATAATTTGAAGTCTAGAAGGTATCCCTGAGATATGATCTCCAGCGCCCAGGGATCCTGAACATCTCTTGCCCAGGCCTGAGCGAAGAGAGAAAGTCTGCCCCCCACTAGATCCGGTCCCGGATCGGGGGCTCTCGGTTCATGCTGTCTTTGGGGCAGTAGCAGGTTTCCTGGCCTGTTTGCCCTTATTCCAGGACTGGTTAGGTTTCCAGCCTTGTCTGTAACGAGCAACAGCTCCTTCCTGTTTTGGTGCAGCGGAGGTTGACGCTGCTCCAGGTTTGAAATTCCGAAAGGGACGAAAATTAGACTGTCTAGCCTTAGCTTTGGCTTTGTCTTGAGGTAGGGCGTGGCCCTTACCTCCTGTAATGTCAGCGATAATTTCTTTCAACCCGGGCCCAAATAAAGACTGCCCCTTGAAAGGTATATTAAGTAATTTAGACTTAGAAGTAACATCAGCTGACCAGGATTTTAGCCACAGTGCTCTACGTGCCTGTATGGCGAATCCAGAGTTCTTAGCCGTAAGTTTGGTTAAATGTACTACGGCCTCCGAAATGAATGAATTGGCTAGTTTAAGGACTCTAAGCCTGTCCATAATGTCGTCTAGCGTAGATGAACTAAGGTTCTCTTCCAGAGACTCAATCCAAAATGCTGCCGCAGCCGTAATCGGCGCGATACATACAAGGGGTTGCAATATAAAACCTTGTTGAACAAACATTTTCTTAAGGTAACCCTCTAATTTTTTATCCATTGGATCTGAAAAAGCACAGCTATCCTCCACCGGGATAGTGGTACGCTTAGCTAAAGTAGAAACTGCTCCCTCCACCTTAGGGACCGTTTGCCATAAGTCCCGAGTAGTGGCGTCTATTGGAAACATCTTTCTAAATATTGGAGGGGGTGAGAACGGCACACCGGGTCTATCCCACTCCTTAGTAACAATTTCAGTTAATCTCTTAGGTATAGGAAAAACGTCAGTACTCGCCGGTACCGCAAAGTATTTATCCAACCTACACATTTTCTCTGGTATTGCAACGGTGTTACAATCATTGAGAGCTGCTAAGACCTCCCCTAGTAATGCACGGAGGTTCTCCAATTTAAATTTAAAATTTGAAATATCTGAATCCAATCTGTTTGGATCAGAACCGTCACCCACAGAATGAAGCTCTCCGTCCTCATGCTCTGCAAGCTGTGACGCAGTATCAGACATGGCCCTAGTATTGTCAGCGCACTCTGTTCTCACCCCAGAGTGATCACGCTTGCCTCTTAGTTCTGGTAATTTAGACAAAACTTCAGTCATAACAGTAGCCATAGTCCTCTCACACATCCTATCTAGTCGTTGGGTGCAAGAGAATGACTGGGACTGACGTAGAGGGGAGGAGCTATATCAGCTCTGCTGGGTGAATCCTCTTGCATTTCCTGTTGGGGAGGAGTTATATCCCAGAAGTAATGATGACCCGTGGACTGATCGCACATAACAGAAGAAATATATATATATACACACACACACATATATACATACACATTTTATTATGGGTACAGGCATTAAAATACCAGTTTTCTTTTTTTATGCTAAACTGCACATATTCAGAGTACCACTAGAGGTCAGCAAAGCTAAGAGTACACTTACGAAATGAATCCAGGAACATGGGAAATTCTATAGACAGTTGAAAATATGAATTTACTTTATTACACTATTTTTGTGCCCAGTATATTTTCTCAATATATTAAATAACAAATTATGCTTACCAGATAATTTCCTTTCCTTCTGTATGTCAAGAGTCCACAGTTGCATTCCTTACTTTTGGGAAACACTGAACCTGGCCACCAGGAGGCGGCAAAGACATTCCAGCCAAAGGCTTAAATACCTCCCCCCACTTCATCATAACCCCAGTCATTCTGCAGAGGAACAAGGAACAGTAAGAGAAATATCAGGGTGAAAAAGGTGCCAGAAGAATACATTTAAAATTCAGGGCCGCCCATCAGAGAACACGGGCGGGAGCTGTGGACTCTTCCCATACAGAAGGAAAGGAAATGATCTAGTAAGCATAATTTAAAGGGACACTGTAACCAAAAAATTTTCTTTTGTGATTCAGATTGAGCATGAAATTTTAAGCAATTTTCTAATTTACTCCTATTATCACATTTTCTTCATTCTCTTGGTATCTTTATTTGAAATGCAAGAATGTAAGTTTAGATGCCGGCCCATTTTTGGTGAACAACCTGGGTTGTCCTTGCTGATTGGTGGATAAATTCATCCACCAATAAAAAATTGCTGTCCAGAGTACTGAAACCAAAAAAAAGCTTAGATGCCTTCTTTTTCAAATAATGATAGCAAGAGAACGAAGAAAAATTGATAATAGGAGTAAATTAGAAAGTTGCTTAAAATTGCATGCTCAATCTGAATCACAAAAGATTTTTTTTGGGTACAGTGTCCCTTTAAGTTTTCCTTCTAAATTTGTGAAGAGTCCACAGCTGCATTCCTTACTTTTAGGAAACATATACCCAAGCTCTAGAGTACACTGAATGCTAACGGGAGGGAAAAAAAGAGAGAGACAGACCCTAATCTGAGGGCACCACAGCCTGCAAAATCTCCCGAAGGCTGCTTAAGCAAAAGCAAAATCATCAAACTTGTAAAGTCTGGAAAAAGTATGTGAGGACCAGGTAGCCGCCTTACAAATCTGATTCATAGGGGCCTCATTTTTGAAGGCCCAAGAGGAAACCACTGCTCTCGTAGAATGAGCTGTAATCCTCAGAGAAGGCTTATGTCCCACCCACTGTCTCTATGCTAAACGGATGGCACTCCTCAGCCAAAAAGATAAGGAAGTCGAAGAGGCCCTCTGACCCCCACGCTTCCCGGAAAAGAGAACAAACAGAGAAAGAAGTTTATCTAAATTCCTTTGTGGCCTGAAGATAGAACTTCAAGGCACAAACCACATCCAGAATTACGTTGTAAACGTTCCTTCGACGAAGGAGTATTAGGACATAAGAAAGGAACCACAATCTCTTGATTGATGTTGCGAATTGACACAATCTTAGGAAGAAAACCTAACTTGGTTAGTAGAACGGCCTTATCAGCATGGAAAGCCAGATAAGGAGGGACGCATTGCAAGTCAGCAATCACAGATACTTTGCACGCAGAAGCAATAGCCAGTAGAAAAGGAACCTTCCAAGACAACAATTTAATGTTTACTTCATGCATAGGCTCCAACGTAGCCCTTTTTTTTTTTTTTTAAAGGACAAGATTTAAATTCCAAGGAGGAGCATTAGATCTAAACACAGGTCTGATCCCAGCAGAACCTTAAATGTCTGCACATCTGGAAACTCAGTGAACCTCTTGTGCAGTAACACAGACAGGGCTGAAATCTGTCCCATCAGGGGACTTGCAGAAAAGCCCTTCTCCAGTTCATCCTGGAGAACAGAATAAGTAGGTCCTCCACACCTTATGATAGATGAGACGAGCAACAAGCTTACAAGCTTGAATGAGAAAAAAATAATCTCTCAGAAAACCCTCTCTTGACTAGGACTAAGTGTTCAATCTCCACGCAGTCAGCCTCAGAGAATCTAGACATTGATGAAGAGACATTGGTCAGCAGATCCCTGCAACAAGCTAACTTCCACGGAGGAGATGAGGACATCCCCACTAGATCCGCGAACCATATCCTTTGCGGCCAAGACGGAGCAATCGGTATCACTGACACCTGCTCTTGCTTAATTCGAGCCACTACACGAGTAAGTAGTGGTAAACGGCCGGAAAAGATAAATTAGATATAACCTCCAAGGCACAGCTAATGCATCTGTTAGCTCCTCATGAGGATCCCTGTATCTCGACCCATATCTGGGTAGCTTGGTATTGAGATATCATAAGATCTTCCTTTTGCAAATCTCCGCAAACACTTCGGGATGGAGAGACCATTCGCCCGGATGAAAGGATTGTCTGAGGAAATCCACTTCCCAGTTGTCCACACCCGGAATGTGGATCACTGACAGTGAACAGATGTGGGTCTCCGCCCACTCCAGAATCAGAGATACTTCTCTCATAGCTAGGGAGCTTCTCGTTCCCCCCCCCCCCCCCCCCTGATGGTTGATGTAAGCCACTGAGGTTATATTGTCTGATTGGAATCTGATAAACTGGGACAAACCCAGCAGAGGCAAAACCTTCAGAGCATTGTATATTGCCCGAAGTTCCAAAATGAGATCGGGAGGGAGATTTCCTCCTGAATCCATAGGCCCTGTGCCTTCCTGGCACCCCAAAAAGCTCCCCATCCAAACAAACTCGCAACCGTAGTCACAATCACCCAGGATGGTCTTAAGACTGACGTCCCTCAGGACAAGAGATCCCGACAAAACCACCAAGAGAGCAATTCTCTCGATCAGTTGTCCAGATAAATCTGTTGAGACAGATTCAAATGATCGCCGTTCCACTGCTTCAGCATGCACAGTTGCAACAATCTGAGGTGAAACCTGGCAAAGGGAATAATGTCCATGCTGGACACTATGAAACCAATCACCTCTATACACCGAGCCACACATGGCCTTAAGGAAATCTGGAGGGTAAGACATGTTGAAGCTAGCTTGCAACGTCTCTGGTCTGTTAGAAATATTCTCATGTCTATGGAGTCTATTATAGTACCTGGGAATTCTACCCTGGTACTTTATATAAAAGAACTCTCTCTAGATTTATCTTCCATCCATGGGATCGAAGAAGACAGAGGAGAGATTCCAAATGGTCCACTCTTCGAAAGATTTATTGGAGCCGTAGCTAGACCCAATGGAAGTGCAATAAACTGGAAGTGCTGGTCCAGGAACTCAAACCTTAGGAACTGGTCCTTGAGGATTGGTACATGAAGGGAGCATCCTTCAGATCTATCATGGTCATGAACTGCCCTTCTCAAACGAGGGGAAGAATGGACCTTATTGCCTCCATGTTGAACGAGGGGACATATAAAAACTTGTTTAAGTACTTTATGTCCAGAATATGACCACAAAAAGGTTTGAATAGTATCCCAAACCTCTCACTGCGATAGGCACCGGGACAATAACTTTGAAGAGGACAGATCCCGTACACACCGCAGAAAGGATTCCCTCTTTTCAGGTCAGGAAGACAGGTTTGAGAGGAGGAATCTGCTCCTGGGGGGGCTAAGACTTAAAACCTATCTTGTAACCCTGAGCTATGACCTCCAGGACCCATGGATCCTGCACGTCCCTGAACCAAGTGACTGAAAATAGCGACATTTTTTCCCCCTACACAATCCAGAAGTGGACCAGGGACCACCTATTCATGCCAACTTGGACTCAGTGGGCTTCTTGCTCTGCTTGGATTTATTCCAGGACTGAGCCAGCTTCCAACAGCTCTTGGTTTGCTCTGGTTAAGCAGAGGACTGCTGACAATGGGCCTTATCAAAATGAAAATTGTCCCTTAGACTAGTTCTTATTTTCTTACGGTAGGAGGGCACCCTTGCCCCCTGTGACCGTGGAGATAATGGAGTCCAGGCCTGGACCAAACAAAAACAGAATTTATGTTTACCTGATAAATTACTTTCTCCAACGGTGTGTCCGGTCCACGGCGTCATCCTTACTTGTGGGATATTCTCTTCCCCAACAGGAAATGGCAAAGAGCCCAGCAAAGCTGGTCACATGATCCCTCCTAGGCTCCGCCTACCCCAGTCATTCGACCGACGTTAAGGAGGAATATTTGCATAGGAGAAACCATATGGTACCGTGGTGACTGTAGTTAAAGAAAATAAATTATCAGACCTGATTAAAAAAACCAGGGCGGGCCGTGGACCGGACACACCGTTGGAGAAAGTAATTTATCAGGTAAACATAAATTCTGTTTTCTCCAACATAGGTGTGTCCGGTCCACGGCGTCATCCTTACTTGTGGGAACCAATACCAAAGCTTTAGGACACGGATGAAGGGAGGGAGCAAATCAGGTCACCTAAATGGAAGGCACCACGGCTTGCAAAACCTTTCTCCCAAAAATAGCCTCAGAAGAAGCAAAAGTATCAAACTTGTAAAATTTGGTAAAAGTGTGCAGTGAAGACCAAGTCGCTGCCCTACATATCTGATCAACAGAAGCCTCGTTCTTGAAGGCCCATGTGGAAGCCACAGCCCTAGTGGAATGAGCCGTGATTCTTTCGGGAGGCTGCCGTCCGGCAGTCTCGTAAGCCAATCAGATGATGCTTTTAATCCAAAAAGAGAGAGAGGTAGAAGTTGCTTTTTGACCTCTCCTTTTACCGGAATAAACAACAAACAAGGAAGATGTTTGTCTAAAATCCTTTGTAGCATCTAAATAGAATTTTAGAGCGCGAACAACATCCAAATTGTGCAACAAACGTTCCTTCTTTGAAACTGGTTTCGGACACAGAGAAGGTACGATAATCTCCTGGTTAATGTTTTTGTTAGAAACAACTTTTGGAAGAAAACCAGGTTTAGTACGTAAAACCACCTTATCTGCATGGAACACCAGATAAGGAGGAGAACACTGCAGAGCAGATAATTCTGAAACTCTTCTAGCAGAAGAAATTGCAACTAAAAACAAAACTTTCCAAGATAATAACTTAATATCAACGGAATGTAAGGGTTCAAACGGAACCCCCTGAAGAACTGAAAGAACTAAGTTGAGACTCCAAGGAGGAGTCAAAGGTTTGTAAACAGGCTTAATTCTAACCAGAGCCTGAACAAAGGCTTGAACATCTGGCACAGCTGCCAGCTCTTTGTGAAGTAACACAGACAAGGCAGAAATCTGTCCCTTCAGGGAACTAGCAGATAATCCTTTTTCCAATCCTTCTTGAAGGAAGGATAGAATCTTAGGAATCTTAACCTTGTCCCAAGGGAATCCTTTAGATTCACACCAACAGATATATTTTTTCCAAATTTTGTGGTAAATATTTCTAGTTACAGGCTTTCTGGCCTGAACAAGAGTATCGATAACAGAATCTGAGAACCCTCGCTTCGATAAGATCAAGCGTTCAATCTCCAAGCAGTCAGCTGGAGTGAAACCAGATTCGGATGTTCGAACGGACCCTGAACAAGAAGGTCTCGTCTCAAAGGTAGCTTCCAAGGTGGAGCCGATGACATATTCACCAGATCTGCATACCAAGTCCTGCGTGGCCACGCAGGAGCTATCAAGATCACCGACGCCCTCTCCTGATTGATCCTGGCTACCAGCCTGGGGATGAGAGGAAACGGCGGGAACACATAAGCTAGTTTGAAGGTCCAAGGTGCTACTAGTGCATCCACTAGAGCCGCCTTGGGATCCCTGGATCTGGACCCGTAGCAAGGAACTTTGAAGTTCTGACGAGAGGCCATCAGATCCATGTCTGGAATGCCCCACAGCTGAGTGACTTGGGCAAAGATTTCCGGATGGAGTTCCCACTCCCCCGGATGCAATGTCTGACGACTCAGAAAATCCGCTTCCCAATTTTCCACTCCTGGGATGTGGATAGCAGACAGGTGGCAGGAGTGAGACTCCGCCCATAGAATGATTTTGGTCACTTCTTCCATCGCTAGGGAACTCCTTGTTCCCCCCTGATGGTTGATGTACGCAACAGTTGTCATGTTGTCTGATTGAAACCGTATGAACTTGGCCCTCGCTAGCTGAGGCCAAGCCTTGAGAGCATTGAATATCGCTCTCAGTTCCAGAATATTTATCGGTAGAAGAGATTCTTCCCGAGACCAAAGACCCTGAGCTTTCAGGGATCCCCAGACCGCGCCCCAGCCCATCAGACTGGCGTCGGTCGTGACGATGACCCACTCCGGTCTGCGGAATGTCATCCCTTGTGACAGGTTGTCCAGGGACAGCCACCAACGGAGTGAGTCTCTGGTCCTCTGATTTACTTGTATCTTCGGAGACAAGTCTGTATAGTCCCCATTCCACTGACTGAGCATGCACAGTTGTAATGGTCTTAGATGAATGCGCGCAAAAGGAACTATGTCCATTGCCGCTACCATCAAACCGATCACTTCCATGCACTGCGCTATGGAAGGAAGAGGAACGGAATGAAGTATCCGACAAGAGTCTAGAAGTTTTGTTTTTCTGGCCTCTGTCAGAAAAATCCTCATTTCTAAGGAGTCTATTATTGTTCCCAAGAAGGGAACCCTTGTTGACGGAGATAGAGAACTCTTTTCCACGTTCACTTTCCATCCGTGAGATCTGAGAAAGGCCAGGACAATGTCCGTGTGAGCCTTTGCTTGAGGAAGGGACGACGCTTGAATCAGAATGTCGTCCAAGTAAGGTACTACAGCAATGCCCCTTGGTCTTAGCACAGCTAGAAGGGACCCTAGTACCTTTGTGAAAATCCTTGGAGCAGTGGCTAATCCGAAAGGAAGCGCCACGAACTGGTAATGCTTGTCCAGGAATGCGAACCTTAGGAACCGATGATGTTCCTTGTGGATAGGAATATGTAGATACGCATCCTTTAAATCCACCGTGGTCATGAATTGACCTTCCTGGATGGAAGGAAGAATAGTTCGAATAGTTTCCATCTTGAACGATGGAACCTTGAGAAACTTGTTTAAGATCTTGAGATCTAAGATTGGTCTGAACGTTCCCTCTTTTTTGGGAACTATGAACAGATTGGAGTAGAACCCCATCCCTTGTTCTCTTAATGGAACAGGATGAATCACTCCCATTTTTAACAGGTCTTCTACACAATGTAAGAATGCCTGTCTTTTTATGTGGTCTGAAGACAACTGAGACCTGTGGAACCTCCCCCTTGGGGGAAGCCCCTTGAATTCCAGAAGATAACCTTGGGAGACTATTTCTAGCGCCCAAGGATCCAGAACATCTCTTGCCCAAGCCTGAGCGAAGAGAGAGAGTCTGCCCCCCACCAGATCCGGTCCCGGATCGGGGGCCAACATTTCATGCTGTCTTGGTAGCAGTGGCAGGTTTCTTGGCCTGCTTTCCCTTGTTCCAGCCTTGCATTGGTCTCCAAGCTGGCTTGGCTTGAGAAGTATTACCCTCTTGCTTAGAGGACGTAGCACTTTGGGCTGGTCCATTTCTACGAAAGGGACGAAAATTAGGTTTATTTTTTGCCTTGAAAGGCCGATCCTGAGGAAGGGCGTGGCCCTTACCCCCAGTGATATCAGAGATAATCTCTTTCAAGTCAGGGCCAAACAGCGTTTTCCCCTTGAAAGGAATGTTAAGTAGCTTGTTCTTGGAAGACGCATCAGCTGACCAAGATTTCAACCAAAGCGCTCTGCGCGCCACAATAGCAAACCCAGAATTCTTAGCCGCTAACCTAGCCAATTGCAAAGTGGCGTCTAGGGTGAAAGAATTAGCCAATTTGAGAGCATTGATTCTGTCCATAATCTCCTCATAAGGAGGAGAATCACTATCGACCGCCTTTATCAGCTCATCGAACCAGAAACATGCGGCTGTAGCTACAGGGACAATGCATGAAATTGGTTGTAGAAGGTAACCCTGCTGAACAAACATCTTTTTAAGTAAACCTTCTAATTTTTTATCCATAGGATCTTTGAAAGCACAACTATCCTCTATGGGTATAGTGGTGCGTTTGTTTAAAGTGGAAACCGCTCCCTCGACCTTGGGGACTGTCTGCCATAAGTCCTTTCTGGGGTCGACCATAGGAAACAATTTTTTAAATATGGGGGGAGGGACGAAAGGAATACCGGGCCTTTCCCATTCTTTATTAACAATGTCCGCCACCCGCTTGGGTATAGGAAAAGCTTCTGGGAGCCCCGGGACCTCTAGGAACTTGTCCATTTTACATAGTTTCTCTGGGATGACCAACTTGTCACAATCATCCAGAGTGGATAATACCTCCTTAAGCAGAATGCGGAGATGTTCCAACTTAAATTTAAACGTAATCACATCAGGTTCAGCTTGTTGAGAAATGTTCCCTGAATCAGTAATTTCTCCCTCAGACAAAACCTCCCTGGCCCCATCAGACTGGGTTAGGGGCCCTTCAGAACCATTATTATCAGCGTCGTCATGCTCTTCAGTATCTAAAACAGAGCAGTCGCGCTTACGCTGATAAGTGTTCATTTTGGCTAAAATGTTTTTGACAGAATTATCCATTACAGCCGTTAATTGTTGCATAGTAAGGAGTATGGGCGCGCTAGATGTACTAGGGGCCTCCTGAGTGGGCAAGACTCGTGTAGACGAAGGAGGGAATGATGCAGTACCATGCTTACTCCCCTTACTTGAGGAATCATCTTGGGCATCATTGTCATTGTCACATAAATCACATTTATTTAAATGAATGGGAATTCTGGCTTCCCCACATTCAGAACACAGTCTATCTGGTAGTTCAGACATGTTAAACAGGCATAAACTTGATAACAAAGTACAAAAAACGTTTTAAAATAAAACCGTTACTGTCACTTTAAATTTTAAACTGAACACACTTTATTACTGCAATTGCGAAAAAACATGAAGGAATTGTTCAAAATTCACCAAATTTTCACCACAGTGTCTTAAAGCCTTAAAAGTATTGCACACCAAATTTGGAAGCTTTAACCCTTAAAATAACGGAACCGGAACCGTTTTTAACTTTAACCCCTTTACAGTCCCTGGTATCTGCTTTGCTGAGACCCAACCAAGCCCAAAGGGGAATACGATACCAAATGACGCCTTCAGAAAGTCTTTTCTAAGTATCAGAGCTCCTCTCACATGCGACTGCATGTCATGCCTCTCAAAAACAAGTGCGCAACACCGGCGCGAAAATGAGGCTCTGCCTATGATTTGGGAAAGCCCCTAAAGAATAAGGTGTCTAAAACAGTGCCTGCCGATATTATTATATCAAAATACCCAGAATAAATGATTCCTCAAGGCTAAATATGTGTTACTAATGAATCGATTTAGCCCAGAAAAAGTCTACAGTCTTAATAAGCCCTTGTGAAGCCCTTATTTACGATCTTAATAAACATGGCTTACCGGATCCCATAGGGAAAATGACAGCTTCCAGCATTACATCGTCTTGTTAGAATGTGTCATACCTCAAGCAGCAAGAGACTGCTCACTGTTCCCCCAACTGAAGTTAATTGCTCTCAACAGTCCTATGTGGAACAGCCATGGATTTTAGTGACGGTTGCTAAAATCATTTTCCTCATACAAACAGAAATCTTCATCTCTTTTCTGTTTCTGAGTAAATAGTACATACCAGCACTATTTCAAAATAACAAACTCTTGATTGAATAATAAAAACTACAGTTAAACACTAAAAAACTCGAAGCCATCTCCGTGGAGATGTTGCCTGTACAACGGCAAAGAGAATGACTGGGGTAGGCGGAGCCTAGGAGGGATCATGTGACCAGCTTTGCTGGGCTCTTTGCCATTTCCTGTTGGGGAAGAGAATATCCCACAAGTAAGGATGACGCCGTGGACCGGACACACCTATGTTGGAGAAATCTATCCCTTCAAGGGGAGGGAAAGAAGTCTAGACTTAGAAGTCATATCCGCAGATCATGACATCAGCCAGACTCGACGGGCCTGAGCAGAAAAGCTGAAGCCTTAGCATTCAGGCGAATAATTTGCTTAATAGCATCACAGATAAATTAATTAGCAACCCTCAAGGCCATAATTTTTTCCTGAATATTGGACCTCTCCACCCCGATCAAATTCTAAAAAAAAATTTCCATCTTTTATCCATGGGCTCTTTGAATGAAGAGCTATCCCAAGCGGGATAGCAGTATGTTTAGCAAGGGTGAAGATAGCGCCATCGCTTTTAGGGACAAAACCCCACAACTCCATTGAGAGTCCAGGACCGGGAACAATTTCTTAAAGGAAGAAGAGATGGAAAAGGAATCCAATCCTGTCCCATTCATTTTTAATAATGTTCGCCATCTAACAGGAGCAAGGAAGGATAAGGTCCCACCCTGTCCCCAAACTCTATCCGATTTAGGAATCAAATGGTTCATCAGGCAATTTGGCCTCTGGAACCTCTAAATTCCCAAAACTTCCTTTAGAAGAAAGCGCAAATTCCTAAAGCTAAAGTCAGGTTCCTCCTCAGCCGGAGGTTTAGAGGCAGCAGACTCTGATCCAGAATGTTCATACTCCGAAGTCTCAGAAAGAACTTCATCCTCTTATAACCTTATTAGTTAAATCCAATAAATTATCTGATGTACTCTGGGAAGGAGTGCAATATGTAACCTTTCGCTTGCGCTTGGCAGGGTGAGATAAAGCATTAAAGGCCGCAGACACCGCCATCTGAACTGCGCAGTAACGTCTGGTGGAAAAAAGGCCCCCTCCAGATGGAGGATCAGCAATGCTACGGGAAACTGCATGTGTAGAGAGAGAAGAATGTAGGGTACGCACCTCACTGGACGACAACTCCTCAGAGGTGGACGGCTCAGTGGTATCAAACATGTTTGATATTATCACATTATCAAGACATATGGAACATAATTGAGAGGGCAGATCTAAGGCCTCCTCACAATATAAACAGGAATTACTCTTTAGGAATAGAGGGAGTACCCTCTAAAGTAACAGAATCCTCCGTCGCTAGTGCAATAACAAGATAACTATAGAACATAAAACAATCTTATTTTATTCACAAAAATGTCACCCTTATACCCCAATGGCTGGGGCATTCCCCACCTCCTATGACCCAGACAGTACAGAGATTTATGACTCCTCTCTGATGGACACCCGGTCAGGAAAGAGGGAATGATTATTATTATGTTTACCTGATAATTTTCTTTTCTTCTGACGGGAAGAGTCCACAGCTGCATTCATTTCTTTTGGGAATTCAGAGTCTGGCCACCAGGAGGCGGCAAACACACCCCAGCCAAAGGCTTAAATACCTTCCCCACTTCCCTCATCCCCCAGTCATTCTGACGAGGGAACAAGGAACAGTAGGAGAAATATCAGGGTGAAAAAGGTGCCAGAAGAAGAAACTAAATGACAAATGCCTCATCGATAAACGCATGCGGGAAGCTGTGGACTCATTCCGTCAGAAGAAAAGAAAATTATTAGGTAAGCATAATTTAAGTTTTTCTTCTTAAACGGGAAGAGCCCACAGCTGTATTCATTACTTTTGGGAAAATATCCAAGCTAGAGAGGACAAAGGGCAGGTAGAGAAGGCAGCCCATTCGCAGGGCACCACAGCCTGAAATTACCCCCAAAAAACTGAAAAACAAAATAACTGCCCATCAGTTAAACAGGCATGTCATGCTGAAGACCACTCAAAATCCTTAGATTCCACTGAGCACAAAGCCCCCAAGGAGCCAAGTCCTTGGACTCCTGACAGACCCTTGTTTCTTTCATCCAGTGCTGCACTGATGTTTCTGGATTCTAAATCATGGGGAAAGCAAAAGAATTGTCAAAGGATCTGCAGGAAACGGTAGTTGAACTGTATAAAACAGGAAAGGGATATAAAAAGATATCCAATTAATTGAGAATGCCAATCAGCAGTGTTCAAACTCTAATCAAGAAGTGGGAAATGAGGGGTTCTGTTGAAACCAAACCATGGTCAGGTAGACCAACTAAAATTTCAGCCACAATTGCCAGGAAAATTGTTCGGGATGCAAAGAAAAACCCACAAATAACTTCAGGTGAAATACAGGACTCTCTGAAAACATGTGGTGTGGCTGTTTCAATATGCAAAATAAGGAGGCACTTGAAGAAAGATGAGCTGCATGGTCGAGTCGCCAGAAGAAAGCCATTACTACGCAAATGCCACAAAGTATCCCGCTTACAATACGCCAAACAGCACAGAGACAAGCCTCAAACCTTCTGGCACAGTCATTTGGAGTGATGAGACCAAAATTTAGCTTTTTGGTCACAACCATAAAAGCTAAATTTGGAGAGGATTCAACAAGGCCTATGATGAAAGGTACACCATTCCTACTGTGAAACACGGAGGTGGATCGCTGATGTTTGGGGATTTGTGAGCTACAAAGGCACAGGAAATTTGGTCAAAATTGATGGCAAGATGAATGCAGTATGTTATCAAAAAATACTTGAGGAAAATGTGCATTCATCAGTCCGGAAGCTGCGCATGGGACGTACTTGGACATTCCAACATGACAATGATCCAAAACACAAGGCCAAGTCAACCTGTCATTGGCTAAAGCATAATAAAGTGAAGGTTCTGGAGTGGCCATCTCAGTCTCCTGACCTCAATATCACTGAGCCACTCCGGGGAGATCTCAAACGTGCAGTTCATGCAAGACAGCCCAAGAATTTACAGGAACTTTTTGCCATGAAGAATGAGCAGCTTTACCATATGGGAAGATAAAGAGCCTCATCCACAAATACCACAAAAGACTTCAAGCTGTCATTGATGTTAAGGGGGCTATACACGGTATTAAGAACTGGGGTATGTAAACTTTTGATCAGGGTCATTTGGGTAGTTTCTGTTGTCATTATGATTTAAAAAGAGTAAACACAGTTGATTCATAATAAATGGCTTCAGCCAAACACTAACCATGAGTGAAAAAAGTTTGTGCGTTATTATTCATATTCTCTGAAAAATGGCCAAGAAATCATAAATTCTGCCAGGGTATGTAAACTTATGGGCACAACTGTAAATCACACAAACTTACCCCGAAGAAAAGCACCTCCACCTACCCCAAAGAGGAGAACAGAGTACCCAAAAAGGAGATCCAAAGGACCATCAGAATAGGGTAAGAAACCCCAAAGACAAAGCGAAACGAAGGCTGTTACAGAACAACCACCCAGGGAAAAGAACACACTAGAAAGTCAAACTCCCAAAGATACACTCCCAACCTATGAGAGAGCAATCAAAATCCCTCCACAGGTCTCCCCACTGAACCCTAGTCTAGCAAACAACCGCTAAAAACTAGCTACATATAGGTACGACACCTATATCCGGACCGAAGGAAAAAAAACAAAGCTCACCGACAGGATGGAAAAACCAACTGTTTTAGCAGAAAAAGAGGGCGCTCTGTGAAACACAGAACCACAACTGACAGAATTCACAAGTTCCAACTCCGGAACAGCAAAGCTGAGCCTAAGGCAACATTGGACCCCATCCCATAGAGAGTGCCGAATTATCGACGGGAACTCCCAACCAGGAAAGTCTAGATCCCAGAAGACAACCAACCCCAGCCACAATGCAACCAATGGAGAAAGGAACACCCGTGAACCCCCCCACCAGGGAGAGTAACGGACAACAAAAGTACACGGTCAGACCCAAGAGAGCAGACAGATCCCCGACCTCCCCTCCAAGAAACTCCAAAAAAAAAAGGGCTGGTAACGTCCGCCTCGAAAGAGAGTGGCGGTCCTAAGAGGAAACTACCGCTTGGAGAAACCTCTGACCAATTAATAGCAGTTGGTAAGCTACCGCAAATCCTTGACAGAAATATAAAGCTTGCTAGTACACAATCCAAGTGCAAATAGCTGCAGCTGGTTTCAAACTGCAAACCTTCCAATTGCTAGGCAGCAAAGCTATCCGTCAGGCTACTAGAGCTGGCTCAACATGTTCGGGTTACAAAACCCATACACAGTCCCCCTGTCTCTAAGAAGGTACAATCCCAAAAGCGAAGATAGGGCACAGAACAACCATGATACCCTAGTACCAGAGCCAGCCCTCCTGACATCCTACACGCAAGGAGGGAAGAAAAGAATCCTCGAAAGAGAGGATAAGGACCCACAGGGTCTCCATGGAAACTGTATATTTCCAAATCCTCCCCAAAAGGACAAAGCCAAGGAGACCACTTCCCCAGCTGTAGGCAAGGCGAAGAGACCAAAGAGAATGGTAAAACAATATCCTTGAGTAATAACGGACATTACTACCAGCTCAGTAGAGACAAACAATCTCGAGCCTTAAATGCAAAAGTTGCCACTAGTGACAACCGAAGATCCACCTGAAGGCAGAAAACTGTCAGGCAAATACCAAATCTCCCATGAGAGTGAAAAACAAACTCCCCAAAGGGACAAGCGGACGTTCTAAAACCTAAAGTTTGAAACAGAACCAGCCCAGGACCAAACACAGCGACCCGGACCCCAAAATCTCAGACAAGAGAAATGGCCATAAGCCAGACCCTCCGAAACTGGGGACAGGTCGTACATTCTGAGGAACCATAAAGTTGTCTCATACGGAGAAGAGCACTCTAGGTAGCTCCTAGCACACCCCAATGTCCTTGAACATTGGATACTTGCAAGAGACTCAGATCAGGATCCTAGAAAGACCTCTAGACAGGCCTCCGAGATGGCAATCCACACCCGTAGGTGGATCTGAACCCTGGACCATCCGCTTGCAACCCCAGAAACCAAGAGCTCCTAGAGGTTCGAGTGCAACACTCCCAGTCCAGGGACCCCGGAGTGTACCAGGGACAGAGCTCCATAAAATGGAGAACATTTCAACAAAACCATAAAAATGTGGACAATTAAGCAACCCAGTAGGCTCTTAGGTGGCGAGTCAAAGATCCTCACAGGATCAGCCTGAGAAGCGGATCAGAGGCGGTTGCCAGAAAAAAAAAAAAAAAGAGAAACTCAACTCTAATGAGAGCGTGAGATATACAGAAAAAGGGGTGAGACGAACCTATCAGAACTCCCAGACTCAGATGACCAAACCACTCAAGAAGGGAAAAACCAGTCCCAGCAACCTCGACACCCGGAAAATACCAAGATTGAAAACGAAAATGGTCATCTCAACTGGTACCCCAGCTGTCCAGCAGTCATCCGAACCTCCAAACCCCTTGAGACTGGAGAACGTCGGTTCTGAGGCGAAACCTCCAGAACCCACAGGAATCAGACGGATCCCCACATAAGGAATGGCAGAAGACCTATACAATCCCTCCGATACTCTGTTCGAGGACAAGGAGCAAGTTGACATGTAAGAAACCAAAACACCCCCTCAAGTAATAGATAAATAAAACATAAATCGAACACTCCACAAAGAGAACGACTCAACATCCAACAGGATAACCAGCACAACGGCACCACGTGGGTGACATGAACCTTAAGGAACAGTAGCTAGTGTCCGACCAGTACCTGTCTGGCACAAGGAACACCTGAAACTGTCCAAGGAAAAAAAAAACAAAGCCCCAGAGGGATCCAAAACAAACTATAATCATAAAGTTCTGATATAGAAAACGCGCAGCTTCCAAGGAAGTGAGCACACGACCACAAAAATCTCAAGTATCCGTTCCAGAGAAAGAATGTTCCCAAACTGGAAAATTATAGCAGACATGAGCTTCTTAAAACAAATTAAATATATCCTAACCGGATTAAATAAAATGAAGGCAGCACCCGAGTGTGAAACGCCCAAGAAAAACGGCACACTACCCGAACCAGCCGATTAGATGCCCAAGTGCAGAGCTGGAACCGATACTTAAAGAAAGAAAAACAGACGATAAAAAGATTGCTTCATCCCCACACGTCTAATCCAGTTTGCCGTCCGGCACAGAAGACAGAGGATCCCTCAGCCTAGTAGGGCTGGAATCCTCCAGCACCGCCAAAACATGCCTTAACAAAACACGAAGACGTGCCAGTCTATAACGGAAGGCAAAATGTTCCCCCTAGGGTCGATGGGCGACCCCAAGGGTGGGGCCCCTGAAGCCTCAGAGGCCATCGCTTCCCCAGAAGGTCTAACGAACTCAGGCGATCCCACACCTGATGAACCCCAGTTAACAGAACACTGTCAGTATCTTAAAAATACCTCATTAGGGAAATATAAATGTGCCAGCGCCATAGATATAGCCAAACGGAACCGTGCTGTAACCTCTGGAGGAAACAAGCCGCCTTCCAGAGGAGTAACGGCTATAGGGATACCTGCTTGCGTAGCAAAAGAAGGTTCTGGGACACACGCCTCCCAGGACATGGGATCCTCAGAGATGGATGGCTCAACACACTCCAAATTCCTTGATACGGGAGAAGAGTATTCTAAAACGGCAATAGGAACAAAACTG
The DNA here is from genome assembly GCF_027579735.1 of Bombina bombina. NCBI lineage: Eukaryota > Metazoa > Chordata > Amphibia > Anura > Bombinatoridae > Bombina > Bombina bombina. The sequence continues at coordinate 915,496,347 of NC_069499.1, forward strand.
ATGGGCATGGATAACCCTGGCCATTTCATACACTTCACAAAACGTGTACTCAGAATCGTAGATATCCGTCTCCAAAAAATCAGAATCCTCCATAACTTGGAGATTGCAGTAATGGGCAAACACTAACGGCACCTTACACCTCTAATGGCTGGGGCACTCAACACCTCCTGTGAGCCAGACAACTAACGAACAGACTCTCTCAGTCACAACTCTGTCAATTTGCGGAAATGGCATACGTGACCACACCCGGTCACGAGGTGCATCGCGTAAGCCAAAAAAAAAAAAAAAGGGCCAATCCCTAGGACTGCGCAAAAAGATGAAGGCCGTTCTGTCCGAAAAGCCATGAGCCCAAATATCACTACACAATAGCAGACAAAAATCACATAACATAAATTACACAGTCCCCCCCTGTTCAATAAACCCCCGCAGGAGATATTAAACCTTGATTCCATAAGGTAAAGGAGTCCCACTGGGACCCTGACTTCTTTCGTTTAACATTACAGTCACATCTACGCCGTGGACCAGGAACACAGCCTTTCAAGTGTGACAGATAGTAACCCTGCTTCTGACCTGGACTTGAGTGAATAAAGGCAGGCAGCGAAACTCGTCAACACCGACTGCCAAAGGAGTTGTTAATATGAGTCGGAATGGTTTCGCAGAAAGGACTCTCCCTGCATCTCTGGAATCTAACTTTCATCCATGCTCTCACTGAGAGGCTGACAGGATTACTTAAAACTCCAGTCTCATCTCGAAGAGTACTACCCTCTATAAGAGACTACTTTTAAATCTGACACTTCTCTGCGAACCTCCTGTGAAAGGCAAAGAATGACTGGGGTTATGAGGAAGTGGGGGAGGTATTTAACCCTTTGGCTGGGGTGTCTTTGCCTCCTCCTGGTGGCCAGGTTCAGTATTTACCAAAAGTAAGGAATGCAGCTGTGGAAGGAAATATATAATTTTTCCCCAATAATATGGATTTCTCATAAGCTATAAGTACTTTTTAATATAATGTAAATATATGGATAGCAATATGGATAGCAATGTAAATATAATATATATGTAAAATGTGTAACAGCTTATGAGTTCCAGTAAGGTCAACATTGCTATCCATTTTAGTCAGTACTAGGATTTAAAAGTTGCCTTGTAAAACAGGTTTAGAAGCTAGTGTTACAATGCACTTTATTTGCATGTTCTTAAAGTGACATGAAACCCATTTTTTGGGTTTCATTATTCAGAGAGAATACAATTTTTAACGAAGGTTTCCAATTTACTTCTATTTTCAAATTTGCTTCCTTCTCATGTTATTCTTTATTGCAGATATATCTGCCAGAAGCACTAGATGAAAGAATGATGCTCTATCTGTATCATGAAAGAAAATGTTTGAGTTTTATGTCCCTTTAACCAAAATACTTTGCAGCTGCAGAAATACTGTGTTGTCGATTTCTGTTGGAAAAACCCTCCTGACTTGCCCCTTTGCAGCTAAGCCTTTTTCACACTCCTCTGTGCCAAGTTGATTTTAGATTATTTTTTTTCTTTTTGCTGCTTATATTTTAAAACTATTGTAAGTCATGTTCCAGTGAGTAACCCCTCACAAATTATAAATTGCTTTTTTCAGCAGGCCCAGCAGAATCAGAACAATTATATTTATATTTCATGGCATGTGAGAAAGTGGCAACCAAAATAAAATGTAAGAAAAAAATATTTTAGTAAATAAAATGAATAATGGCCAATGCCCACTGTTACTGTGATCACTTGACTAAATTGTCATGTAGGGTAACCAGATGTGAAACAGGGGCCCATACAGGTTTTTGGGGGGTTATAATATAAAACGAGAGGGGCCCCTTTGTACAGAAATAAAAGCACTTTCTCTTGCAAGGTGACCTAGCTATACAGACAACATTCATATATTTAAAAGAGGACTTGTCTGTTATAATATAATCTTTATTAGGGGTCTCTAGACATAACAGAATTTTTCATTAAACCTATAAAGTCCCATTCCCAGCAAAACCCCATAGGTTGTGTTTTCACATAAAAAAAAAAAATGTTTGGGGCTTGTAGAGATTATCTTTCAAATGAGGGGTCTGAGGTCTGTGGCTATTAAGGAAGCTGAGGGGTTTGAACAACCTCCGCCCCTCCCATCCAGCTCCTTTCACTGTCAGTCACTTCCCAGGTTCTGTTTTAACCGCTTGCCAAGGCACTATAAATATAACTTATTTTGTATTTTTGGTAAACCTTTGAAGTAGAGTGAGATAAATGTAATTTAGCTCCCAGATTGTAGGAGCATAGTCGAAGTTTAGAGTCATTACATTCCTATAACTGTACTTGGCAACACTAATTTTGTCTATTACCTAAACTTTCAACTGTCTAACAATATCTCTCAAAAAGGTTCTGTATTAATAGCAGTAAAGATAGATTTTGTACTGTGCCTTAGTAATGTGTTTTTAAGGTTTCTTTTTCCAACTGTGAATGGTTGATGGTAAACAAAGTATCCAAATGCTGTAGTATAACTCTTGTGACACATCTCTCTTAATAAGTCACGTCCATAGACTTAGTATATCTATGTATCTCCTTTTGAGTTATGTGCACACCTCCATAGGCTCATATAGGACATGCAGGATATTTCTTAGTAGCATTGTAATATTCTCACTTTAAATTCTTTTTTTAAACCAAGCGGTTCTTGTCATACACATGGCAGTGGTTAAAACTAAAATAATCATCTACACATACATTTTGTCACCATATCAGAAGTGACGGTTAAGTACCAAAGCTGAATCCTATGAATACACCTCTACTTGGGTCTAAGAAAACATGGTCAGAGATGGCTTTTCATCTTCTAACACTATTTAAGATGAAACCATCACATTGAACGGATATATATGGTGACATTTTGCAAGGAAGAGCATGTAGCTGCTTTGCATAACTGCCACTGAGGTTTTATAATGACAAGCTCAGGAAACTGCAACCACCAAAGTGAAATAAGCCTGCCCATTGAAAGAAAACATAATTTATGTAAGAACTTACCTGATAAATTCATTTCTTTCATATTAGCAAGAGTCCATGAGCTAGTGACGTATGGGATATACATTCCTACCAGGAGGGACAAAGTTTCCCAAACCTCAAAATGCCTACAAAAACACCCCTCACCACACCCACAAATCAGTTTAACGAATAGCCAAGAAGTGGGGTGATAAGAAAAAAGTGCGAAAGCATATAAAATAAGGAATTGGAATAATTGTGCTTTATACAAAAAAAATCATAACCACCACAAAAAGGGTGGGCCTCATGGACTCTTGCTAATATGAAAGAAATTAATTTATCAGGTAAGTCCTTACATAAATTATGTTTTCTTTCATGTAATTAGCAAGAGTCCATGAGCTAGTGACGTATGGGATAATGACTACCCAAGATGTGGATCTTACACGCAAGAGTCACTAGAGAGGGAGGGATAAAATAAAGACAGCCAATTCCGCTGAAAAAAATCTACACCCAAAACAAAGTTTAAATCTTATAATGAAAAAAACTGAAATTATAAGCAGAAGAATCAAACTGAAACAGCTGCCTGAAGTACTTTTCTACCAAAAACTGCTTCAGAAGAAGAAAACACATCAAAATGGTAGAATTTAGTAAAAGTATGCAAAGAAGACCAAGTGGCTGCTTTGCAAATCTGATCAACCGAAGCTTCATTCCTAAACGCCCAGGAAGTAGAAACTGACCGAGTAGAATGAGCTGTAATCCTTTGAGGCGGAGTTTTACCTGACTCGACATAAGCACGATGAATCAAAGATTTTAACCAAGATGCCAAAGAAATGGCAGAAGCCTTCTGACCTTTCCTAGAACCGGAAAAGATAAATAGACTAGAAGTCTTTCGGAAATCCTTAGTAGCTTCAACATAATATTTCAAAGCTCTAACTACATCCAAAGAATGCAACGACTTTTCCTTAGTAGAGAAATTGTGGTTCCTTCATTGTGTCCTAATCCTAAGAATTCTAATGTTGTTAGAATTCACAACCTTAGGTAAAAATTTAAAAGAAGTTCGCAACACCGCCTTATCCTGATGAAAAATCAGAAAAGGAGACTCACAAGAAAGAGCAGATAATTCAGAAACTCTTCTAGCAGAAGAGATGGCCAAAAGAAACAAAACTTTCCAAGAAAGTAATTTAATGTCAAGCGAATGCATAGGTTCAAACGGAGGAGCTTGAAGAGCCCCCAGAACCAAATTCAAACTCCACGGAGGAGAGATTGACTTAATGACAGGTTTTATACGAACCAAAGCTTGTACAAAACAATGAATATCAGGAAGACTAGCAATCTTTCTGTGAAAAAGAACAGAAAGAGCAGAGATTTGTCCTTTCAAGGAACTTGCAGACAAACCTTTATCCAAACCATCCTGAAGAAACTGTAAAATTCTAGGAATTCTAAAAGAATGCCAAGAAAAATGATGAGAAAAACACCAAGAAATGTAAATCTTCCAGATTCGATAATATATCTTCCTAGATACAGATTTACGAGCCTGTAACATAGTATTAATCACAGAGTCAGAGAAACCTCTATGACTGAGAGTCAAGCGTTCAATCTCCATACCTTTAAATTTAAGGATTTGAGATCCTGATGGAAAAAAGGACCTTGCGATAGAAGGTCTGGTCTTAACGGAAGAGTCCACGGTTGGCAAGTGGCCATCCGGACAAGATCCGCATACCAAAACCTGTGAGGCCATGCTGGAGCCACCAGCAGAACAAACGAGCACTCCTTTAGAATCTTGTAAATCACTCTTGGAAGAAGAACTAGAGGCGGAAAGATATAGGCAGGATGATACTTCCAAGGAAGTGACAATGCATCCACTGCCTCCGCCTGAGGATCCCTGGATCTGGACAGATACCTGGGAAGTTTCATGTTTAGATGAGAAGCCATCAGATCTATTTCTGGAAGTCCCCACATTTGAACAATCTGAAGAAATACCTCTGGGTGAAGAGACCATTCGCCCGGATGTAACGTTTGGCGACTGAGATAATCCGCTTCCCAATTGTCTATACCTGGGATATGAACCGCAGAAATTAGACAGGAGCTGAATTCCGCCCATACCAGTATTCGAGATACTTATTTCATAGCCAGAGGACTGTGAGTCCCTCCTTGATGATTGACATATGCCACAGTTGTGACATTGTCCGTCTGAAAACAAATGAACGACTCTCTCTTTAGAAGAGGCCATGACTGAAGAGCTCTGAAAATTGCACGGAATTCCAAAATGTTGATTGGTAATCTCACCTCCTGAGATTCCCAAACCCCTTGTGCTGTCAGAGACCCCCAAACGGCTCCCCAACCTGTCAGACTTGCATCTGTTGAAATCACAGTCCAGGTCGGAAGAACAAAAGAAGCCCCCTGAACTAAACGATGGTGGTCTGTCCACCACGTCAGAGATTGTCGTACAATCGGTTTTAAAGATATTGAGATATCTTTGTATAATCCCTGCACCACTGGTTCAGCATACAGAGCTGAAGAGGTCGCATGTGAAAACGAGCAAAGGGGATCGCGTCCGATGCAGCAGTCATAAGACCTAGAATTTCCATGCATAAGGCTACCGAAGGGAATGATTGAGACTGAAGGTTTCGACAAGCTGAAACCAATTTTAAACGTCTCTTGTCTGTCAGAGACAGAGTCATGGACACTGAATCTATCTGGAAACCTAAAAAGGTTACCCTTGTTTGAGGAATCAATGAACTTTTTGGTAAATTGATCCTCCAACCATGTTCTCGAAGAAACAATACAAGTTGATATATATGAGATTCTGCTAAATGTGAAGACTGAGCAAGTACCAAGATATCGTCCAAATAAGGAAATACCACAATACCCTGTTCTCTGATTACAGAGAGAAGGGCACAGAGAACCTTTGTAAAAATCCTTGGAGCTGTTGCTAGGCCAAACGGCAGAGCCACAAACTAGTAATGCTTGTCTAGGAAAGAGAATCTCAGAAACTGATAGTGATCTGGATGAATCGGAATATGCAGATATGCATCCTGTAAATCTATTGTGGACATATAATGCCCTTGCTGAACAAAAGGCAGAATAGTCCTTATAGTTACCATTTTGAATGTTGGTATCCTTACATAATGATTCAATATTTTTAAATCCAGAACTGGTCTGAAGGAATTCTCCTTCTTTGGTACAATGAAAAGATTTGAGTAAAACCCCAGCCCCTTGTTCCAGAACTGGAACTGGCATAATTACTCCAGCCAACTCTAGATCTGAAACACATTTCAGAAATGCTTGAGCCTTCACTGGATTTACTGGAACACGGGAAAGAAAAAATCTTCTTGCAGGAGGCCTTATCTTGAAGCCTATTCTGTACCCTTGTGAAATAACGTTCTGAATCCAAAGATTGTGAATCGAATTGATCCAAATTTCTTTGAAAAATCGTAATCTGCCCCCTACTAGCTGAGCTGGAATGAGGGCCGCACCTTCATGTTGACTTGGGAGCTGGCTTTGGCTTTCTAAAAGGCTTGGATTTATTCCAGACTGGAGATGGTTTCCAAACTGATACTGCTCCTGTAGGGGAAGGATCAGGCTTTTGTTCCTTATTGTGACGAAAGGAACGAAAACGATTAGTAGACCTAAATTTACCTTTAGATTTTTTATCCTGTGGTAAAAAAGTTCCTTTCCCTCCAGTAACAGTTGAAATAATAGAATCCAACTGTGAACCAAATAATTTATTACCCTGGAAAGAAAGGGAAAGCAAAGTTGACTTAGAAGACATATCAGCATTCCAAGTTTTAAGCCATAAAGCTCTTCTAGCTAAAATAGCTAGAGACATATACCTGACATCAACCCTAATGATATCAAAGATGGCATCACAAATAAAATTATTAGCATGTTGAAGAAGATTAACAATGCTATGAGAATTATGATCTGATGCTTGTTGCGCTAAAGCTTCCAACCAAAAAGTTGAAGCTGCAGCAACATCCGCTAAAGATATAGCAGGTCTAAGAAGATTACCTGAACATAAGTAAGCTTTTCTTAGAAAGGATTCAATTTTCCTATCTAAAGGATCCTTAAAGGAAGTACTATCTGCCGTAGGAATAGTAGTACGTTTAGCAAGAGTAGAGATAGCCCCATCAACCTTAGGGATTTTGTCCCAAAACTCTAATCTGTCAGCTGGCACAGGATATAATTGCTTAAAACGTTTAGAAGGAGTGAATGAATTACCCAAATTATTCCATTCCCTGGAAATTACTTCAGAAATAGCATCAGGGACAGGAAAAACTTCTGGAATAACTACAGGAGATTTAAAAACCTTATTTAAACATTTAGATTTAGTATCAAGAGGACCAGATTCCTCTATCTCTAATGCAATTAAGACTTCTTTAAGTAAAGAACGAATAAATTCCATTTTGAATAAATATGAAGATTTATCAGCATCAACCTCTGAAACTGAATCCTCTAAAACCAGAGGAAACATTATCGGAATCAGAATAATGATGTTCATTTAAAAATTCATCTGAAAAATTAGAAGTTTTAAAAGACCTTTTCCGTTTACTAGAAGGAGGAATAACAGACATAGCCTTCTTAATGGATTTAGAAACAAAATCTCTTATGTTAACAGGAACACTCTGAGTATTAGATGTTGATGGAACAACAACAGGTAATGTAACATTACTAAAGGAAATATCTGCATTAACAAGTTTGTCATGACATTCATTACAAACAGCTGGAGGAACAGATACCACAAGTTTACAGCAAATACACTTAACTTTGGTAGATCCAACATCAGGCAGCGATTTTCCAGAAGTATCTTCTGATTCAGGGTCCAACTGAGACATCTTGCAATATGTAATAGAAAAAACAACATATAAAGCAAAATTGATCAAATTCCTTAAATGACAGTTTCAGGAATGGGAAAAAATGCCAGTGAACAAGCTTCTAGCAACCAGAAGCAAATAAACAATAAGACTTAAATAATGTGGAGACAATAATGACGCCCATATTTTTTAGCGCCAAAAAAAGACGCCCACATTATTTGGCGCCTAAATGCTTTTAGCGCAAAAAATGACGCCACATCCGGTAACGCTGACACTTTTGGCGCAAAAACGTCAAAAATGACGCAACTTCCGGTGACAAGAACGACGCCGGAAATAATAATTTTTTGCGCCAAAAAAGTCAGCGCCAAAAATGACGCAATAAAATGAAGCATTTTCAGCCCCTGCGAGCCTAACAGCCCACAGGAAAAAAAGTCAAATTTTAAGGTAAGAAAAAAATGATTATTCAAATGCATTATCCCATATAATGAAACTGACTGTCTGAAATAAGGAATGTTGAACATCCTGAATCAAGGCAAATAAATGTTTAAACACAATTATTTAGAACTTTATATAAAAAGTGCCCAACCATAGCTTAGAGTGTCACAAAAATAAAACTTACTTACCCCAGGACACTCATCTACATGTAGTAGAAAGCCAAACCAGTACTGAAACGAGAATCAGTAGAGGTAATGGTATATAAGAGTATATCGTCGATCTGAAAAGGGAGGCAAGAGATGAATCTCTACGGCCGATAACAGAGAACCTATGAAATAGACCCCGTAGAAGGAGATCATTGAATTCAAATAGGCAATACTCTCTTCACATCCCTCTGACATTCACTGCACGCCGAGAGGAAAACCGGGCTCCAACCTGCTGCGGAGCGCATATCAACGTAGAATCTAGCACAAACTTACTTCACCACCTCCACAGGAGGCAAAGTTTGTAAAACTGATTTGTGGGTGTGGTGAGGGGTGTATTTGTAGGCATTTTGAGGTTTGGGAAACTTTGCCCCTCCTGGTAGGAATGTATATCCCATACGTCACTAGCTCATGGACTCTTGCTAATTACATGAAAGAAACTGACATTTTCATACAAACATCTGGATCACAGAGCAAATTCAACTGTCTAAAGAAAGTTGGAAGCTTTCCGTCAGTCCTTTCCTGGTACCAAAACGGAGAACAAAAAAAAAAATTCCAACTTCCTGACTTCTCTAGCAGCTTTCAAAATATTTTGGAGCTCTTATAAATGTTTGTAGAAGATCTTTGTGGAAGCATTACGTTTAAACCCCAATATATAATATCATCCAGGCCTTCCCCACTTAGAAAATGGGGAATTTATTATGGGGTCTATATTAGTGGTCCATATTCCCATAATTATTATCACAATCTATATTTTTGTTGATAGTTAATGAAAAACTAAACTCACAGAGCTGATTGACCAAGGATACATATGCTTTTGGAACTGGTTTACCTACAGACATGCATATTTTGTAAAGCAGCGCGAACCTTGTAAGAACATGCTCAGTCCTTTAACAAATGAAGAAAGCTTATATGTGTGGACTCCTCCAGATAGCCATGTTCTTTCTATTGTGTATGAAATATAAGTTCAAACTCCTCCAGGTTTTATTCCACCATATCTTGAGAGTTGGGAGGATGACTTAGGGATAATTATACTACCACAGACTACAAGATTACACTCTTTCAAAATATAACAAAAACAAACTCTTCCACATCGATAAATCTAATTTTTCTTCCTAAATGGAGAGAGTCCACAGCTGCATTCATTACTGTTGGGAAATAAGAACCTGGCCACCAGGAGGAGGCAAAGACAACACAGCCAAACATCTTTTTCAGTTATTGAATGACCCTATCGTTAACAGATATGGAGATTTTCAGTCTGATAATTTGAATGGTGCACCTCAGTTCAGTAGAAGTGCAGAGTGCTTAGGTTATCATTGTTTTTCATGTTCAACTAAGCGTTTGAGAGGACTTGTGGGTCCGTGAGGTGGGACGGATTGTTTCAGTTCTTATAGCCTTCAGTCATAGATGGCCGGGCAGGGGAGTTTTCCGCTGCGTCACTGACATCTGATTTCATCAGAACTTAGAGTTTTCCTCCCCCATGTGGTGGAGGGCTTAATGCCCCTTACCGCAATTGAGCAGTTTGGCCTTCATTTTTTAGGCCTCTGGATTTGTCCTTTTGGGCTTCATCCAACAGCTTGTACAGGATAGCTGTCTAGCATGCGGAAGGTTTGCAGTTTGAAACCAGTTGCAGCTCTTGACACCTTGCAGGTGTACGCATAAGCTGTTTATAGTGTATCTAGATGAAGCTCTTACTATTTGACGTGTACTGTCTGAGTTATAAGAGACCTTTGGGTGGTCTTCCATTGTTTCCGGGTGAGTGGATCTCCTTTTAGGGATCTGTGTTTCCGGGTGATGGTTGTTCCCTGTGGGGACTTTGTTTAGCTCAGGGTTTTCCGGGGCTTTCAAGTTCTTCTCGCTATCCAGATTCTCTGGATATGCATCAATACCCTTGTGTCTGGCCTTTTGGCCAGTTTGGGTGTTTAGTTCTAGGGTAAAGGGTTTTTTATTGGGTAGAGGTTCAGGCCTGGTGTCCTCAGTATGGGCCACCTATTGTACCCTCCCGTCTTGGCATTCAGTGTCCTCTATAGCTTGGGCATTGGTTTTCCCAACAGTCATGAATGCAGCTGTGGATTCTTTCCATTTAAGAAGAAAAACTATGCTTACCTGATCATTTCCTTTTTTTCTGATGGAAAGAGTCCACAGCTCCCCACCCGTAATTTTATGAGGGGCGTCCTTATATTCTTCTGGAACCTTTCATCCTGTTATTTCTTCTACTATTGCTTGTTCCTCTGCAGAATGACTGGGGGATGAGGGGAGTGAGGAGTATCTAAGCCTTTGGCTGGGTTGTCTTTGCCTCCTCCTGGTGGGCAGGTTCTTATTTCCCAACAGTAATGAATGCAGCTGTGTACTCTTTCCATCAGAAGAAAAGGAAATCATCAAGTAAGCATAATTTATGGTTTTTACACAGGCGGTATCTTAATCCCCCAATTGCATAACCGTTACCATACTAGGAGGAATATATAATGGTAATATGGCCATGAGGGAAGAGCTATGGCACACATGGTGGTGATGCAATTCAGTGCAAACCTCTGAGGGAATATCCAAAATTAAAGGGATACTAAACCCAATTTTTTTCTTTCAGAATTCAGACTTTCTAATTTACTCCTATCAATTTTTCTTCGTTCTCTTGCTATCTTTATTTTAATAGCAGGGATGTAAAGCTTAGGAGCCAGCCCATTTTAGGTTCAGAACCCTGGATAGCACTTTCTTATTGGAGGCTACATTTAGCAAACCAATAAGCAAGCCTAACCCAGGTTCTCAACCAAAAATGGGCCGGCTCTTAAGCTTTACTTTCTTGCTTTTTAAATAAAGATAGCAAAAGAACGAAGAAAAAGAAAAATGTATGCTTACCTGATAAATTTATTTCTCTCTCGACACGGAGAGTCCATGGATCATCATAAATTACTGTTGGGAATATCACTCCTGACCAGAAGGAGGAGGCAAAGAGCACCATAGCAAAGTTGTTAAATATCACTCCCCTACCCACAATCCCCAGTCATTCGACCAAAGGGAAAGGAGAAAGGAAGTAACATAAGGTGCAGAGGTGCTTGAGGTTTATAGAAAAACGGTCTGAAAAATACAGGGCAGGCTGTGGACTCACCGTGTCAAGAAATAAATCCGGCAAGCATAAATTCTTTTATTTCTAATGACACAGTGAGTCCACGGATCATAATTACCATTTGGAACCAATACCCAAGCCAGAGAGCACGGATGATGAGGGAGGGACAAGACAGTTAACCTAAACAGAAGGCACCACTGCTTGAAGAACCTTTCTCCCAACAGAAGCGGGAAGCAAAAGTATTGAACCTGTCAAATTTAGGAAAAAGTATGTAAAGATGACCAAGTGGCAGCCTTGCAAATCTGTTCCACAGAAGCTCCATTTTTGAAGGCCCAAGAAGAAGAAACAGCCCTTGTAGAATAAGCCGTGATTTTCTCAGGAGGCTGCTGTTCAGCAGTCTCATACGCCAAACGAATTACACTCCTCAGCCAAAAAGAAAGCAGCAGTCGTAGCTTTCTGACCCTTGCGCTTCCCAGAAAAAAACAACAAACAAAGACGATGACTGGCGAAAATCCTTAGTCGCCTGTAAAAAATATTTCAATGCTGAATCACATCCAGGTTGTGCAACAAACGCTCTTTATGGGAAGAAGGAACAACAATTTCTTGATTAATATTCCTATCCGAAACCACTTTGGGAAGGAAACCTAAGGAAGAACGAAGTACCACCTTATCAGAATGAAAAATAAGGAAAGGATATTCACACTGCAGCGCTGAAAGCTCCGAAACTCTTTGAGACGAAGAAATAGCTACCAAAAACAAAACCTTCCAGGATAACTTCTTAATAGACAAAGAATGCATAGGCTCAAACGGAGCTTGTTGAAGAACCCTAAGAACCAAATTAAGACACCAAGGAGGAGTAACAAACTTAAACATAGGCTGGATTCTAACCAGGGCCTGACAAAAAGATTGATCATCTGGCACATCCGCCAGACGCTTGTGTAATAAAATAAAGCAGAAATGTGACCCTTCAAGGTACTTGCAGATAAACCCTTCTCCAGACCCTCCTGGAAAAGACAAAATCCTAGGAATTCTAACTCTACTCCAAGAAAACGCTCTGGATTCACACCAATACATAGTAAATCTTTCTAGTCACAGGCTTACGAGCCTGAATCGTAGTCTCAATAACAGACTCTTTGATTAAATTAAGCGTTCAAACTCCAGTCAGCTCCAGAGAAACGAGATTTGGATGAAGGAAGGGCCCCTGAAGAAGAAGGTCCTTACCTGATAATTTAATTTCTATCGAGGGGAGGAGAGTCCAAGGCTTCATTTATTAAATGTGGGAATTAAGAGCCTGGCCACCAGGAGGAGGCAAAGGCACCAAGCCAAAGGCTTAAATACCTCCCCCACTCCCCTCATTCCCCAGTCATTCTGCCGAGGGAACAAGGAACAGTAGGGGAAACATTAGGGTATAAATGGTGCCAGAAGATATATTAAATGTAGGTCCGCCCATCGGAGATACAGACGGGGGCCGTGGACTCTCCTCCCCTCTATGGAAATTAAAATTATCAGGTAAGCATAATTTATGTTTTCCATCTAAAGGGGAGGAGAGTCCACAGCTTCATTCATTACTTGTGGGAACATATACCCAAGCTTTTAGGGGACACTGAATGAAACCGGGAGGGTAAAAGGCAGACTCCTAATCCGAGGGCACCACAGCCTGTAGAACCTCTCTCCCAAAAACGTCTTCCGCAGAAGCAAAAACGACAAATTTGTAAAACTTTGTAAAAGTATGCAAGGAGGACCAGGTAGCCGCCTTGCAAATCTGCTCCATAGAAGCCTCATTTTTGAAGGCCCAAGACAAAGCTACCGCTCTAGTGGAATGATTCGTAATCTGAGGCGGCTTATGACCCCGCTGTCTCATAGGCCAAGCGGATCAAGCTCCTCAGCCAGAAAGACAAAGTAGCAGAATCCCTCTGACCCCTGAGCTTCCCTAAATATATAAAAGATAGAGATGCAGATTGTCTGACATCCTTAGCAGCCTGAAGATAGAATTTCAAGGCACGAACCACATCTCCTTAGGAGAAGGAGGGATTCAGACAAAGAGGGAACAACTATTTCCTGAATGATGTTACGGTTAGACACCACCTTGGGGAGGAACCCCAAGCCCGTGCGAAGAACAGCCTTATCCGCATGGAACACCAGATAAGGAGGCGCATACTGCAGGGCCACCAGTTCAGATACTCTGCGCGCCGCTGCAATAGCCAACAGAAAAAGAACCTTCCAAGAGAGAAGTTTTATTTCAATAGAATGCATAGGCTCAAATGGAACCTTCTGCAAAACCTTAAGTACTAAAGACCGGCCTGATGCGAGACAGAGAATGAACAAAAGATTGGATGTCAGGGAGCTCAGCGAGTCTCCTATGCAGAACAGAACAGGCCGAAATTTGTCCCATTAGGGAACTAGCGGCAAGACCCTTCTCCAAACCCTCTTGGAGAAAGGACAACATCCTGGATACCCTCACCTTATGCCAAGGGTAGACATGACTCTCACACAAGGACAAGTAAGTTCTCCACACCTTATGATAGATGCGTTGAGTGACCGGCTTTCTTGCCTGAACTAGTGTGTCAATCATATTCTCAGAAAAACCCCTTCTTGCCAAGACTAAGCCTTCAATCTCCACGCAGTCAGCCTCAGAGAATCTAGTTTTGATGTTGAAAAGGACCCTGCTCCAGCAGATCCCTGCGACAGGGTAACCTCCACGGTGGAGAGGATGACATCCCCACCAGATCGGCGAACCATGTCACTCTCTCCCGTCTTATACGAGCCACTACACAAGGAAGAAACGGTAACAGAGGAAATATGTATACTAGACCGAACCCCCAAGGCATTGCCAATGCGTCTATTAGCACCGCATGGGGGTCCCTTGACCTTGATCCGTATCGGGGAAGCTTGCAATTCAGCCTGGACGCCATGAGATCGATCTCCGGCGCCCCCCATCTGAGACAGATCTCCACAAACACTTCGGGGTGAAGAGACCATTCCCCCGGATGAAAAGTCTGCCTGCTTGCTGAGAAAATCCGCTTCCCAGTTGTCCGCACCCGGGATGTGGATTGCAGAGATCGAACAGTGGTCTCCGCCCACTCCAGGATCCAAGACACCTCCCTCATTGCCAGGGAGCTCCTCATGCCCCCTTGGTAGTTGATGTAAGCCACCGAGGTAATATTGTCCATAAAGCTGAAGTCCCCCAGACGAGGCCACGCACTCAGAGCATTGTAGATCGCTCGTAGCTCCAGAATATTTATTGAAAGAGACTATAAGTGAGGCCACTTACTCTGTGCCATCCTGGCCTCCCCCATCCCGCCAGACATGGTAACAATCTCCCAGGACGGTCTCAGGAAGGATATCCCCATGGACAGATGATCCTGGCGGATCCCCCAGGAAAGAGAAATCCAAGTCCACGCATCCATGTATATCTGCTGCAACAGATCAGAATGATCGCCGTTCCATTGTCTAAACATGCACAATTGAAGAGGTCTGAGATGAAACCTGGCGAATGTAATGATGTCCATGCTGCAGACCATGAGCCCAATCATATCCATGCACTGAGCTACAGATGATCTCACTGTAGACTGAAGGGCAAGACAAGTAGATGCCATTTTCGTGGGTCCCTTGTCCATGAGAAAGATCTTCATGGACACAGAGTCTATGATCGTGCCCAAGAGCTCCACCCTGGTACTGGGAACCAGAGAACTCTTCTCGAGATTGACCTTCCAACCATGAGATTGAATTAAATGCAGGAGGACCCTGGTGTGGGCCTACGCCAGATGGAATGACGGCGCCTGAACCAGGATGCGTCCAGGTAGGGCGACACCGCGACTCCCTGGGTTCTGGCTACTGCTAGAAGGGCCCCTAGGACCTTCGTAAAGACTCTCGGGGCTGTCGCCAGCCCGAAGGGGAGAGCCACAAATTGGAAATGCAGATCCAGAAAAGCAAATCTTAGGAACCTGAAATGGTCCCTGTAAAAAGGAACATGAAGGTATGCATCCTTCAAGTCTATAAAGGTCATCAACTGCCCCTCCTGAACTAGGGGCAGATTGGACCTGATAGTTTTCATTTTGAACGATGGAACGGACAGGAACTTGTTTAAGCATTTGAGGTCCAGAATCAGGCGGAACGTGCCATCCTTATTTGGGACCACTAACAAATGGGAGTAATACCCTAGACGCCTTTCTGCATGGGGTACTGGTATGATAACCCCCTAAAGCGGTGAGATACCGCACACACCCCAGAAAGGCCTCTTTTTTCTGGCCTTGAAGACAGGGCAGAGAGGACTTGAACCGTATCCTGTAACCCTGGGCAACTACCTCCAGAACCCAGGGGTCCTGAACATCCTGCAACCAGGCATCTAAGAATAGAGAAAGAGACAATATGCCCCCCACTTGGTCCGCAGACCAGTCGTGGCCACCCCTTCATGCAGACTTGGTCTCGGCGGGCTTCTTGTTCTGCTTAGACGTTCCAGGCTTGGGCAGGCTTAAAGGCACCCTTTGGTTGGTCCGCCTTCGCTGTGGGCTGATGGCGTTGCGCCTTATCCACACGAAAGGGACAAAAATTAGAACTCTTAGGTTCTGCCTTCTTATCCTGGGGAAGAAAGGCACCCTTGCCTCCTGTAACCGTGGATATCCTGGACCAAACAGGATCTTACCCTTAAAAGACAAAGACAGCAACCTCATCTTAGAGGTCATGTCCGGCAATCACGATTTTAGCCACAGAGCCCTGCGTGCTAGAACCAAAAAACCTGATACCTTAGCATGCAGGCGGATAATTTGTATATTAGCGTCACAAATGAAGGAGTTGGCCACCTTTAGGGCCTTAATCTTCTCCTGCACCTCCTCGAAAGAGGCTTCGCCCTCAATCATATCAAATAAGGCATTGCACCAATATGACGCAGCTCCAGCAACCGCCTCTGCCGGTTTAAAAACAAACACGTGTGCTGAAACATCTTTCACAACAGGTTTCCTAGCTTCTTATCCAAAGGCTCCTTGAACGAAGAACTATGCTCTAAAGGAATTGTTGTGCGCTTAGCGAGCGTGGAGATGGCCCCATCCACCTTGGGAATGGTCCCCCATAACTCTAGCTGGGCCTCCGTAACGGGGAAAAGCTTTTTAAATTGAGAAGGGGAAAAAGAACCTAATCGATCCCACTGATTCTTAATAATGTTTATCATCTTGAAAGGAACCAGGAAAGTCTGGGGAACCACCCTGTCCTCGTAAACCTTATCCAACTTAGGAATGGAGGGCTCCTCTGGTAGTTTGGGTCCCGGAACCTCCAAGGTAGACAGCACTTGTTTTAACAAAAAACGCAAGGTCTCCATTTTAAACCGAAAACCAGTTCCTCCGCTGACGGAGGTTTATATGACACAGACTCCGACCCCGAAAGAGCCTCTTCCGACGCGTCAGATTGGGCCTCATCATAGTACCCCCCCCACTGGGTCGTCCGACAGATACGACTCCTGGGACGGGCCGCTATAAAAAGCTCTACACTTGCGCTTAGCAGAACGCAGCAAAGCATGGATCACCTTAGCGACTGCTGTTTCCAGCTGGTCCGCAAAGTCCGGCGGCCAAGCAATTTCCCCCAAAGGAGTAACAGTCGGACCCTGGGGCGTTGCATGTGGTATAGGGGACGCCAATGGGGAACGCACCTTGCGGGATAGAGACTCCTCAAAGGTGGACGGCTCAGTAGTACTAGACATTCTCTTATGTTTTGAAGTCGTAGCCTTCTCAAGGCATGTGGAACACAGTTGCGCAGGCTGGTCAACCAAAACCTCCCAATAAACACAGGTATAAGACTTGGATAAAGAGGGAGTACCCTCTAACGCGTCAGAATCCTCCATAGCTTTTAGAAAAAAAACTAGAACAGGCACCTTTATAACCACCAATGGCCGGGGCACTTACCACCTCCTCTGAACCGGACTCAGAAACCGCTCGTCTCCTCCGTCACAGATCAGACCGGAAGTGAAGAAGCCCTACCTGGTCACAAGGATGTCTACGCAGGACCGCCCCTGCTGAGGAGAAAAACGCACCAAAAAAGAGAGCGCAAAAACTCCAGGAAGAGAACCTGTCAGTTACACAAGCCAGAGCCGCGTCCATGCACATAACTCAGCAATCACACAATAAACTTATGTACATAGCCCCCCTGCTCAATAATCCCCTCATAGGAACCTTACCACTAGATTCTATAAAGATAAAGGCGCCACACTTGCTTGTGTTATATAAAAATGAAACGATCTTACCAGAATCTACGCCGTGGAACAGGAACAGGGCCCTTAAAGTGTGACAAGTAATAGCAGCGCTCTTGACATGGACTTGAGAGAAGAAAGCAATCTGCAAAACTCGTCAACGCCGATTGATAAAGGAGCTGTTAATATGAGTCGGGATGGTGTTGCAAAGGGAAGCTCCCCCTGCATCTCCGGACTCCAACGTACACCCAGGCCCTCAAGTTGAGAAGCTTATAGGGCTTCTTAAACTCCTGTCCCATAGCCAACGGTAGAACCCCTCATAAGAGACCTCCGATAATCCGGCACCTCTCTGCCACCTCCTGTGACGAAAGGCAAAGAATGACTGGGGGGGGTGGTATTTAAGCCTTTGGCTGGGGTGTCTGTCGCCTCCTGGTGGCCATGTTCTTAATTCCCACAAGTAATGAATGAAGCCATGGACTCTGCTCCCCTTTAGATGAAAACATGCTAGACTGAAGTTCCAAGGAGATGCCAGAGCATCAGCCCCGTCCGAGGATCCCTTGACCATGACCCATACCTCGAAAGCTTGGCATTCTCACAAGATGCAATGAGATCCAGCTCCGGCTCACCCCACTTGAGAACCAAGCTGGAAAACACCTCCAGGTGAAGCTTCCACTCCCCGAATGAAACGTCTGTCTGCTCAGAAAATCTGCATCCCAATTATCCACCCCTGGAATATGGATCCCAGACAGACAACAGTTGTGAGCCTCCGCCCACTGAATAATCTTGGCTACCTCTGTCATGGCCAAGGAACTCAGAGTTCCACCCTGATGATTGATGTAAGCCACTGAGGTTAGTTATGTTGTCCAACTAGAACCTGATAAAATGGGCTGAAGCTGAGGCCAGGCCAGAAGAGCATTGAAGATTGCTCCCAGTTCTAGGATCTTTATGGGAAGAACCGACTCCTCCCGAGTCCATAGACCCTGAGCCTTCAACGAGCCCCGGACTGCTCCCCATACCAGCAAACTGGCATCCGAGGTAACGATCACCCAGGAAGGTTTGTGAAAGCAAGTTCTCTGGGACAGATGATCCTGAGACAACCACCACAGAAGAGAATCCCCTGAAGCCCGATCCAGATCTATTCACGGAGACAGATCCACATAATCCCCGTTCCATTGACTCAGCATGCATAACTGCAGAGGCCTGAGATGAAACCGAGCAAACGGTATGATGTCCATAGCTGACAACATCAGACCAATGACCTCCATACACTGAACCACTGACAACCGAAGAGAGGACAGAAGAGCAAGACAAGAATTGAAGTTTTGTTTTTCTGGTCTCTGTCAGAAAAATCTTCATAGATAGAGAATCTATGATTGTTCCCAAGAACACCACCCTTGTAGATGGAATCAAGGAACTTTTTCCCAAATTCACTTTCCATCTGTGAGAACACAGAAAAGACAACATCTCCGTGTGGGAGTTTGCTTGTTGAAAATATGGCACCTGAACCAGAATGTCGTCCAGATACGGCGCCACAACAACACCCCTTAATCGAAGCACCGCCAGCAATGCTCCCATGAACTTTGAGAAAATTCTGTGAGCTGTTGCAAGACCGAACGGAAGAGCCACAAACTGAAAGTGCCTGTCTAGGAAAGCAAATCTCAGAAACTTGTGATGGTCCCTGTGGATGAGAATATGCAGATACACATCCTTCAGATCTACCGTTGTCATGAATTGGCCCTCTTGAACCATGGAAGAATGGAACGAATAGTGTCCATCTTGAAAGACAGAACACTGAGAAACTTGTTTATGCTCTTGAGATCTAAAATTGGTCTGAAGGTTCCCTCCTTTTATGGAACCACGAACAGATTGAAATAAAATCCCAGACCTTGCTCCTGTATTGGAACAGAAACTATCACTCCCATGTCGGAAAGATCCTGAACACAACGTAATAACGACTCTCTCTTTATCTAGTCTACAGATAACCTGGAGAGAAGGAACCTGCCCATGGGAGAAAAAGCCTTGAATTATAACTTGTAACCCTGGGACGATGTCCACCGCCCAGGATCCGGGACATCCCGAACCCAAGACTGAGCGAAAAAAGGAAATTTATGCTCACCTGATAAATTGATTTCTTTTACGATACGACGAGTCCATGGATTTCATCCTTAGCAGGAGGATAATATCCCACAAGTAAAAGGAAGTGGCAAAGAGCACCACAGCAGAGCTGTATTTATAGTTCCTCCCTTCCCCTCCACCTCCAGTCATTCGACCGAAAGTTATAGGAAGAGAAAGGAAAAACTAAAAGGTGCAGAGGTGACTGAAGTTGCAAAATAAAAATGAATCTGTCTGAAATTGACAGGGAGGGCCGTGGACTTGTCGTATCGTAGAAGAAATAAATTTATCAGGTAAGCATAAATTTCCTTTTCTTCTACAAGATACGACGAGTCCACGGATTTCATCCTTACTTGTGGGATACAATACCAAAGCAACAGGACACGGATGAAAGGGAGGGACAAGACAGAGACCTAAACGGAAGGCACCACTGATTGAAGAACTTTCCTCCCACAAACCGCCTCAGAAGAAGCAAAAGTATCAAATTTGGAAAAAGTATGAAGGGACGACCAAGTCTTACAAATCTGTTCAACAGAAGCATCGTTTTTAAAGGCCCATGTGGAAGCCACAGCCCTAGTAGAATGAGCCGTACTTCTTTCGGGAGGCTGCTGTCCAGCAGTCTCATATGCCAGGCGGATGATACTCCTCAGCCAAAAAGAAAGAGGTAGCCGTAGCTTTCTGACCCCTACGCTTTCCAGAATAAACAATGAATAATGAAGATGATTGACGGAAATCCTTAGTTGCCTGTAAGTAAAACTTTAAGGCACGGATCACGTCCAGGTTATGCAACAGACGCTCCTTCTTAGAAGGATTAGGACACAAGGAAGGAACAACAATTTCCTTATTGGAAACAACCTTGGGAAGAAACCCAGGTTTAGTACGTAAAACCACCTTATCAGAATGAAATATGAGATAAGGCGAATCACACTATAACGCTGAAAGCTCAGAAACTCTTCGAGCAGAAGAAATAGCAACCAAAAACAGAACTTTTCAAGATAATTTAATATCTATGGAATGCATAGTTTCAAACGGAACCCCTTGAAGAACTAAATTCAAACTCCAGGGAGGAGTAATTGGTCTAAATACAGGCTTAATTCTGGTTAGAGCCTGACAAAAAGACTGAACATCTGGCACATCTGCCAAACGTTTGTGAAACAAAATTGACAACGCAGAAATTTGTCCCTTTAAGGAATTTGCTGATAAGCCTTTCTCCAATCCTTCTTGGAGAAAAGACAAAATCCTAGGAATCCTAACTTTACTCCATGAGTAACCCTTGGATTCACACCAATAAAGATATTTACGCCACATCTTGTGATAGATTTTTCTAGTGACAGGCTTTCTAGCCTGTATCAAAGTATTGATAACTGAATCAGAGAATCCTCGCTTTGATAAAATCAAGCGTTCAATCTCCACGCAGTCAGCTGCAGAGAAATTAGATTTGGATGTTGAAAAGGACCCTGAATGAGAAGGTCCTGTCTCAAAGGAAGTTTCCACGGTGGTAGAGAGGACATGTCCACTAGATCCGCATACCAAGTCCTGCGTGGCCACGCAGGCGCTATCAGGATCACTGAAGCTTTCTCCTGTTTGATTCGAGCAATCACGCGTGGAAGGAGAGGAAACTGTGGAAACACATAAGCTGGGCTGAACGACCAAGGCACTGCCAAGGCATCTATCAGTTCGGCCTGAGGATCCCTCGACCTGGATCCGCATCTTGGAAGCTTGACATTCTGTCGAGATGCCATCAGATCCAATTCCGGTTTGCCCCATCGGAGAATCAACGAGGCAAACACCTCCGGGTGGAGTTCCCACTCCCCCGGATGAAAAGTCTGTTGACTTAGAAAATCCACTTCCCAGTTCTCTACTCCTGGGATGTAGATTGCTGACAGATGACAAGAGTGGGCCTCCGCCCAACGGATTATCTTGGATACCTCTCATTGCTAAGGAACTCCTTGTTCCCCCTGATGATTGATATAGGCCACAGTCGTGATGTTGGAATCTGATGAATTTGGCCGGAGCCAACTGAGGCCATGCCTGAAGCGTATTGAATATTGCTCTCAGTTCCAGAATATTGATTGGAAGTAGAGACTCCACCTGAGTCCAAACACCCTGAGCCTTCAGGGAATTCCAGACTGCACCCCAGCCCAGAAAGCTGGCGTCCGTTGTCACTATCACCCACGAGGGTCTGTGGAAACAAGTCCCCTGGGACAGATGATCCAGCGACAACCACCAAAGAAGAGAGAGAGTCTCTGGTTTCTTGATTTAGATTTATCTGAGGAGATAAGTCTGCATAATCCCCATTCCACTGTCCGAGCATGCACAGCTGCAGCGGTCTGAGATTTAAATGAGTAAATGGAATGATGTCCATTGCCGCTACCATTAATCCAATTATCTCCATACACTGAGCCACTGATGGCCAAGGAATGGACAGAAGTGCTCGGCAAGTATTTAGAATCTTTGACTTTCTGACCTCCGTCAGAAATATTTTCATGGCTACCGAGTCTATCAGAGTCTCCAAGGAAGTAACCCTTGTCTGTGGAACAAGTGAACTTTTCTCTATGTTCACCTTCCAACCGTGAGTTATTAGAAAAGACAACACTGTGTTCGTGTGAGATTTTGTCAGATGATATGTTGACACCTGGATCAGAATATCGTCCAGATAAGGCGCCACTGCTATGCCTCGAGGTCTGAGAACCGCCAAAAGAGACCCTAGAACCTTTGTGAAGATTCTGGGTGCTGTGGCCAACCCGAAGGGAAGAGCCACAAACTGATAATGTTTGTCCAGGAAGGCAAACCTTAGAAACTGATGATGATCCTTGTGGATAGGAATATGAAGGTAAGCATCCTTCAAGTCCACGGTAGTCATATATTGACCCTCCTGGATCATTGGTAAAATTGTACGAATAGTTTCCATCTTGAATGATGGGACTTTGAGAAACCTGTTTAGACACTTGAGGTCTAAGATGGGTCTGAAAGTTCCCTTTCTTTGGGAACCACAAATAGATTTGAGTAGAACCCCTGTCCTTGTTCCAATTTTGGAACTGGACAAATTACTCCAATGGTAAAAAGGTCTTTTACACAGCGTAAGAACGCCTCTCTTTTTATCTGGTTTGCAGATAATCTTGAAAGATGAAATCTCCCTCTTGGGAGAAAGTCCATTAATTCCAATTGATAACCGTGGGTCACTATTTCTAGTGCCCAGGGGTCCTGAACATCTCTTGCCCAAGCCTGTGCAAAGAAAGAGTCTGCCCCCTACTAGATCCAATCCCGGATCGGGGGCCGCCCCTTCATGCGGTCTTAGTAGCAGCAGCGGGCTTTTTGGATTGCTTACCTTTATTCCAGTTCTGGTTAGGTCTCAAGCGGAGGGACCTCCTTTAAAGTTCCGAAAGGAACGTAAATTATTTTGTTTACCCCTCATCTTAACAGACTTATCCTGAGGTAGGGCATGGCCTTTACCTCCTGTAATGTCAGAAATGATTTCCTTCAATTCAGGCACAAAAAGGGTCTTACCTTTAAAAGGAATAGCTAAAAGCTTAGTTTTTGACGAGACATCAGCAGACCAAGATTTGAGCCACAACGCTCTACGTGCTAGAATAGCAAATCCTGCATTTTTCGCCGCTAATTTATCAATTTGAAAAGTGGCATCAGTAATAAAAGAATTAGCTAGCTTGAGAGCTTTAATTCTATCTAAAATGTCATCTAATGTGGTCTCAACCTTAAGAGATTCTTCTAGAGCCTCAAACCAAAAAGCTGCTGCAGTAGTTACTGGAACAATGAAAGCCGTAGGTTGTAAAAGAAAACCCTGATTAATAAATAATTTCTTTAGTAGACCCTCTAATTTTTTGTCCATAGGGTCTTTGAAAGCACAACTGTCCTCAATGGGTATAGTTGACCACTTAGCCAGGGTAGATATTGCTCCTTCTACCTTAGGGACCGTTTGCCACAAGTCCCGAATGGCGTCTGATATAGGAAACATTTTCTTAAAATTAGGAGGGGGAGAAAACGGTATACCTGGTCTATCCCATTCCTTTTTTATAATTTCCGAAATTCGTTTAGGAACCGGAAAAACATCAGTGTAAGTAGGTACTTCTAGATATTTATCCATCTTACACATCTTCTCTGGTGGTATTACAATAGGATCACAATCATCCAGAGTCGCTAAAACCTCCCAAAGTAACAGGCGGAGGTGATCAAGCCTAAATTTAAAGGACATAGTGTCCGAATCTGTCTGAGGTAATACTTTCCCTGAGTCTGAAATTTCTCCCTCAGACAGCAATTCCCTGACCCCATCTCTGAACACTGTGAGGGTACATCTGAAAAAGCTAATAAAGCATCAGAGGATTCAGTATTTACATTAATACCTGACCTACTGCGTTTACCCTGCAACACTGGTAATTTAGATAATACCTCTGTAAGGGTAGTTGACATAACTGCAGCCATCTCCTGCAGAGTAAAATAATTAGATGCACTAGGAGGTACTTGGCGTCGCTTGTGTGGGCGTTAAAGGTTGTGACACTTGAGGAGAATTGGATGGCATATCCTGATTCTCTTCAGATTGAGAATCATCCTTAGACACACTTTCTTGACCTAAAATATGGTCTTTACAACGTAAGGCTCTTTTAGTACAAGAGGTACACAATGTTAAGGGGGGTTCCACAATAGCTTCTAAACACATAGAACAATGAGATTCCTCAATGTCAGACATGTTGAATAGACTAGTAATAAACACAGAAGTCGTTTAAACACCTTATTTATTGCTTAAATAAACTTTTTGAAAAATGTGTACTGCGCCTTTAAGAAAATAAAAAGTGAACAATTTTTCCAAAATTGCCTAAATAACGTTAAATTTACTCAAAATTTAACTCAAACTTGTTGGTTATTCCAAAAATTACTGCACCCCAGTAGTAAGGGGAGAATAAGGCACTAAAGTAACTTAGAAAAGCAAAAACGTCAGTTCACATCAAAAATACCCCCTGCACCTCGCCAAAGCTCTGCTGTGGCGCCTACCTGCCCCCAGGGTACTTCGAAATGAGTTGCCAACCCTCCAGACCAGAGATATACTGTCCAGGAGCAACCGGAGTCACAGCTTGCTGCAGCCTAGTCAGAAGGAAGTGCGCATCTGAGCACACAAAAATAAGCCCCGTCCCTTAAGGTCGATGCCGGAGTAGGCCCAAACACAACCGCATGGAGAAGCGGTTTTACACCAAGCTAAGTGTTAACACATATACACCCCAAAACAGATCCCAGTAAGTCATACTGGTCATAAAAATAAACTCTCTTATAAACGTTTTTCTTTTGTGTCTCTCCCATAGTGTCATGCCCTTATAATGTCAAATAATAAAAGGAAATAAAAACAGGGAACTCCAGTAACACCCCTCTGTACAACAGGTTTACTGCTTACCCCATTCCCATACAGGGAAATAAATGCCAGCCAATTCTGACATATCAAGTCTCCTCAGAAATTAAAGGCTGCACATACCTTAATGCTGCTTGTAGAATGAAACCGGTCTCCACACTGAGGATGTCTCATGTGTTACCTTCAGAAGTCTTGCAGGGACCAGCGTGGATCTTAAGTTACAACTGCTAAGATCATCAACCTCAGGGCAGAAATCTTCTTCCATAACCCCCTGAGGAAAATAGTACACACCGGTAGCATTTAAAATAAAAAAACATAATTTATGTAAGAACTTACCTGATAAATTCATTTCTTTCATATTAGCAAGAGTCCATGAGCTAGTGACGTATGGGATATACATTCCTACCAGGAGGGGCAAAGTTTCCCAAACCTCAAAATGCCTATAAATACACCCCTCACCACACCCACAATTCAGTTTAACGAATAGCCAAGAAGTGGGGTGATAAGAAAAAAGTGCGAAAGCATATAAAATAAGGAATTGGAATAATTGTGCTTTATACAAAAAAATCATAACCACCACAAAAAAGGGCGGGCCTCATGGACTCTTGCTAATATGAAAGAAATTAATTTATCAGGTAAGTTCTTACATAAATTTTCTTTCATGTAATTAGCAAGAGTCCATGAGCTAGTGACGTATGGGATAATGACTACCCAAGATGTGGATCTTTCCACACAAGAGTCACTAGAGAGGGAGGGATAAAATAAAGACAGCCAATTCCTGCTGAAAATAATCCACACCCAAAATAAAGTTTAATGAAAAACATAAGCAGAAGATTCAAACTGAAACCACTGCCTGAAGAACTTTTCTACCAAAAACTGCTTCAGAAGAAGAAAACACATCAAAATGGTAGAATTTTAGAAAAAATATTCAAAGAGGACCAAGTTGCTGCTTTGCAAATCTGATCAATCGAAGCTTCATTCCTAAACGCCCAGGAAGTAGAAACTGACCTAGTAGAATGAACTGTAATCCTTAGGGCGGAGTTTTACCCGACTCGACACAAGCATGATGAAATAAAGATTTCAACCAAGATGCCAAAGAAATGGCAGAAGCTTTCTGGCCTTTTCTAGAACCGGAAAAGATGACAAATAATACAAAGCTCTAACAGCATCCAAAGAATGCAATGATTTCTCCTTAGAATTCATAGGATTAGGACATAATGAAGGAACCACAATTTCTCTACTAAGGTTGTTAGAATTCACAACCTTAGGTAAAAAATTCAAAAGAAGTTTGCAGCACCGCCTCATCCTGATGAAAAATCAGAAAAGGAGACTCACAAGAAAGAGCAGATAATTCAGAGACTCTTCTGGCAGAAGAGATGGCCAAAAGAAACAAAACTTTCAAAGAAAGTAATATAACGACCAAAGAATGCATGGGTTCAAAAGGAGGAGATTGAAAAGCCCCCAGAACCAAATTCAAACTCCAAGGAGGAGAAATTGACTTAATGACAGGTTTTATACGAACCAAAGCTTGTACAAAACAATGAAATATCAGGAAGATTAGCAATCCTTCTGTTATATTACTTTCTTTGAAAGTTTTGTTTCTTTTGGCCATCTCTTCTGCCAGAAGAGTCTCTGAATTATCTGCTCTTTCTTGTGAGTCTCCTTTTCTGATTTTTCATCAGGATGAGGCGGTGCTGCAAACTTCTTTTGAATTTTTTACCTAAGGTTGTGAATTCTAACAACCTTAGTAGAGAAATTGTGGTTCCTTCATTATGTCCTAATCCTATGAATTCTAAGGAGAAATCATTGCATTCTTTGGATGCTGTTAGAGCTTTGTATTATTTGTCATCTTTTGTCCTTTCAAGGAACTTGCGGACAAACCTTTTTCTATAAGGCTTGGATATATTCCAAACTGGAAAAGGTTTCCAAACTGATACCGCTCCTGAGGATGAAGGATCAGGCTTTTGTTCCTTGTTGTGAGGAAAGGAACGAAAATGATTATTAGACCTAAATTTACCTTAGATTTTTTTATCCTTTTTTAACCTTTATCTAAACCATCCTGAAGAAACTGAAAAATTCTCGGTATTCAAAAAGAATGCCAAGAAAAAAAGATGAGAAAGACACTAAGAAATATAAGTCTTCCAGACTCTATAATATATCTCACTAGATACAGATTTACGAGCCTGTCACATAGTATTAATCACAGAGTCAGAGAAACCTTCTTTGACCAAGAATCAAGCGTTCAAACTCCATACCTTAAAATTTAAGGATTTGAGATCCTGATAGAAAAAAGGACCTTGCGACAGAAAGTCTGGTCTTAACGGAAGAGTCCACAGCTGGCAAGAGGCCATCCGGACAAGATCCGCATACCAAAACCTGTGAGGCAATGCTGGAGCTACCAGCAGGACAAACGAGCATTCCTTTAGAATCTTGGAGAATACTCTTGGAAGAAGAACTAGAGGCGGAAAGATATAGGCAGGATGATACTTCCAAGGAAGTGATAATGTATCCACTGCTTCCGCCCGAGGATCCCGGGATCTGGACAGATACCAGGGAAGTTTCTTGTTTAGATGAGAAGCCATCAGATCTATTTCTGGGAGTTCCCACATTTGAACAATCTGAAGAAATACCTCTGGGTGAAGAGACCATTCGCCCGGATGCAACGTTTGGCGACTGAGATAATCCGCTTCCCAATTGTCTATACCTGGGATATGAACCACAGAGATTAGACAGGAGCTGGATTCCGCCCAAACCAAAATTCGAGATACTTCTTTCATAGCCAGAGGACTGTGAGTCCCTCCTTGATGATTGATGTATGCCACAGCTGTGACATTGTCTATCTGAAAACAAATGAACAACTCTCTCTTCAGAAGAGGCCAAGACTGAAGAGCTCTGAAAATTGCACGGAGTTCAAAAATATTGATCGGTAATCTCACCTCCTGAGATTCCCAAACCCCTTGTGCCGTCAGAGACCCCCACACAGCTCCCCAACCTGTAAGACTTGCATCTGTTGAGATTATAGTCCAGGTCGGAAGAACAAAAAAGCCCCCTGAACTAAACGATGGTGAACTGTCCACCATGTCAGAGAGTGTCGTATAATCGGTTTAAAGATATTAATTGAGATATCTTTGTGTAATCCCTGCACCACTGGTTCAGTATACAGAGCTGAAGAGGTCGCATGTGAAAACGAGCAAAGGAGATCGCATCCGATGCGGCAGTCCTAAGACCTAAAATTTCCATGCATAAGGCTACCAAAGAGAATGATTGTGACTGAAGGTTTTGACAAGCTGATATCAATGTTAAACTTCTCTTATCTGACAAGGACAGAGTCATAGACACTGAATCTATCTGGAAACCTAAAAAGGTTACCCTTGTCTGAGGAAACAATGAACTGATTGGTAAATTGATCCTCCAACCATGATCTTGAAGAAACAACACAAGTCGATTCGTATGAGATTCTGCGAAAATGTGAAGACTGAGCAAGTACCAAGATATCGTCCAAAAAAGGAAATACCAAAACCCTGTTCTCTGATTACAGACAGAAGGGCACCCAGAACCTTTGAAAAAAATTCTTGGAGCTGACGCTAGGCCAAACGGTAGAGCCACAAAACTGGTAATGCTAGTCTAAAAGAGAATCTCAGAAACTAAAAGTGATCTGGATGAATCGGAATATGCAGATATGCATCCTGTAAATCTATTGTAGACATATAATGCCCTTGCTAAACAAAAGGCAGGATAGTCCTACAGTTACCATCTTGAATGTTGGTATCCTTACATAATGATTCAATATAGATAGATCCGGAACTGGTCTGAAGGAATTGACCTTCTTTGGTACAATGAAGAGATAGAATAAAACCCCAGCCCCTGTTCCAGAACTGGAACTGGCATAATTACTCCAGCCAACTCTAGATCTGAAACACATTTCAGAAATGCTGAGCCTTTGCTGTGTTTACTGGGACACGGGAAAGAAAAAAAAAATCTCTTTGCAGGAGGTCTTAACTTGAAGCCAATTCTGTACCTTTAAAGAAAACGTAAACTGCCCCATACCAGCTGAGCTGGAATGAGGGCCGCACCTTCATGGGTATTTAGGAGCTGGCTATAGGTTTCTATAAGGCTTGGATATATTCCAAACTGGAAAAGGTTTCCAAACTGATACCGCTCCTGAGGATGAAGGATCAGGCTTTTGTTCCTTGTTGTGAGGAAAGGAACGAAAATGATTATTAGACCTAAATTTACCTTAGATTTTTTTATCCTTTGGTAAAAAAAAAGTTCCCTTCCCTCCAGTAACAGTTGAGATAATAGAATCCAACTGAAAATCGAATAATTTATTACCCTGGAAAGAAAGGGAAAGCAAAGTTGACTTAGAAGACATATCAGCATTCCAAGTTTTAAGCCATAAAGCTTTTCTAGCTAAAATAGCTAGAGACATATACCTGACATCAACCCTAATGATATCAAAAGATGGTATCACAAATAAAATTAGCATGTTATAGAATAATAATAATGCTATAAAATTATGATCTGTTACTTGTTGCGCTAAAGCTTCTAACCAAAAAGTTGAAGCTGCAGCAACATCCGCTAAAAATATAGCAGGTCTAAGAAGATTACCTGAACATAAGTAAGCTTTTCTTAGAAAGGATTCAATCTTCCTATCTAAAGGATCCTTAAATGAAGTACTATCTGCCATAGGAATAGTAGTACGTTTAGCAGGAGTAGAGACAGCCCCATTAACCTTAGAGATTTTGTCCCAAAACTCTAATCTGTCAGATGGCACAGGATATAATTGCTTAAACGTTTAGAAGGAGTAAATGAATTACCCAAATTATTCCATTCCCTGGAAATTACTTCAGAAATAGCATCAGGGAGAGAAAACACTTCTGGAATAACTACAGGAGATTTAAAAACCTTATTTAAACGTTTAGATTTAGTATCAAGAGGACCAGAATCCTCTATTTCTAATGCAATTAATACTTCTTTAAGTAAAGAATGAATAAATTCCATCTTGAACAAATACAAAGATTTATCAACATCAACCTCTGAGACAGAAACCTCTGAACCAGAAGAACCATTATCAGTATCAGAATGATGATGTTCATTTAAAAATTCATCTGAAAAAAGAGAAGTTTTAAAAGACTTTTATGTATACTAGAAGGAGAAATAACAGACATAGCCTTCTTAATGGATTTAAAAAATAAAATCTCTTATGTTATCAGGAACACTCTGAAAATTAGATGTTGACGGAACAGCAACAGGTAATGTAACAGTACTAAAGGAAATTTTATCTGCATTAATAAGTTTGTCATGACATGCAATACAAACAACAGCTGGAGAAACAGATACCAAAAGTTTATAGCAGATACACTTAGCTTGGTAGCTCCAGCACTGGGCAGCGATTTTCCTGAAGTATCTTCTGACTCAGTTGCAACGTGGAACATCTTGCAATATGTAAGAGAAAAAACAACATATAAAGCAAAATTGATCAAATTCCTTAAATGACA
The DNA here is from genome assembly GCF_027579735.1 of Bombina bombina. Lineage (NCBI taxonomy): Eukaryota > Metazoa > Chordata > Amphibia > Anura > Bombinatoridae > Bombina > Bombina bombina. The sequence goes on from NC_069499.1 coordinate 915,526,971, forward strand.
GTTTCAGGAATGGGAAAAAAATGCCAGTGAACAAGCTTCTAGCAACCAGAAGCAATAAATAATGAGACTTAAATAATGTGGAGACAAAAAGGACGCCCATATTTTTTAGCGCCAAAAAAGACGCCCACATTATTTGGCGCCTAAATGCTTTTGGCGCCAAAAATGACGCCACATCCGGAACGCCGACACTTTTGACGCAAAAAACGTCAAAAAATGACGCAACTTCCGGCGACACGTATGACGCCGGAAACAGAAAAAAAATTTTGCGCCAAAAAAGTCCGCGCCAAGAATGACGCAATAAAATGAAGCATTTTCTGCCCCCGCGAGCCTAACAGCCCACAGGAAAAAAGTCAAATTTTTTAAGGTAAGAAAAAATGATTGAAACAAATGCATTTATCCCAAGTATGAAACTGACTGTCTGAAAATAAGGAATGTTGAACATCCTGAGTCAAGGCAAATAAATGTTTGAATACATATATTTAGAACTTTATAAAAAAGTGCCTAACCATAGCTTAGAGTGTCACAGAAAATAAGCTTACTTACTTACCCCAGGACACTCATCTACATGTTGTAGAAAGCCAAACCAGTACTGAAACGAAAATCAGCAGAGGTAATGGTATATATATGAGTATATCGTCGATCTGAAAAGGGAGGTAAGAGATGAATCTCTACGACCGATAACAGAGAACCTATGAAATAGACCCCGTAGAAGGAGATCATTGCATTCAAATAGGCAATACTCTCCTCACATCCCTCTGACATTCACTGCACGCTGAGAGGAAAACCGGGCTCCAACCTGCTGCGGAGCGCATATCAACGTAGAATCTAGCACAAACTTACTTCACCACCTCCATAGGAGGCAAAGTTTGTAAAACTGAATTGTGGGTGTGGTGAGGGGTGTATTTATAGGCATTTTAAGGTTTGGGAAACTTTGCCCCTCCTGGTAGGAATGTATATCCCATACGTCACTAGCTCATGGACTCTTGCTAATTACATGAAAGAAACCTTCTTGATTGAAGAAACTAAAACTAACACCACACTTTATCTCTTCCTAGTATAACACAGGCAAAGAGAATGACTGGAGGTGGAGGGGAAGGGAGGAGCTATGTATACAGCTCTGCTGTGGTGCTCTTTGCCACTTCCTATTAGCAGGAGGATAATATCCCACAAGCAAGGATGAAATCTGTGGACTCGTATCTTGTAGAAGAAAAGAAAGTCTGCCCCACACAAGATCCATTCCCGGATCGGGGGCAGACCCTTCATGCTGACTTAGACAGTCAGTAACGTGCTTCTTAGATTGCTTCCCCTTAGTCCAAGACTGTTTGGATTTCCAGGAGGACTTAGACTCTTCCTGCTTGGAAGAAGCGGGGGAAGGCTTACCTGAAAAGTTTTGAAAGGAACAAAATTTACTTTGACGACCCTTCTGCTTATTCCTCTTATCCTGAGGGAGAGAATGCCCCTTTCCTCCCGTAATATCAGAAATAATCTCAGCTAAACCCGGCCCAAACAAGGTCTTACCCTTGTAAGGCCTAAACTTTACCACCTCCTTGCAACTGTTACAGGCAAAGAGAATGACTGGAGATTGTGGGTAGGGGAGTGATATTTAACAGTTTTGCTTTGGTGCTATTTGCCTCCTCCTGCTGGTCAGGAGTGATATTCCCAACAGTAATTATAATGATCCGTGGACTCACTGTATCATTAGAAAGAAAAACATAATTTATGTAAGAACTTACCTGATAAATTCATTTCTTTCATATTAACAAGAGTCCATGAGCTAGTGACGTATGGGATATACATTCCTACCAGGAGGGGCAAAGTTTCCCAAACCTTAAAATGCCTATAAATACACCCCTCACCACACCCACAAATCAGTTTAACGAATAGCCAAGAAGTGGGGTGATAAGAAAAAAAGTGCGAAGCATATAAAATAAGGAATTGGAATAATTGTGCTTTATACAAAAAAATCATAACCACCACAAAAAAGGGTGGGCCTCATGGACTCTTGTTAATATGAAAGAAATGAATTTATCAGGTAAGTTCTTACATAAATTATGTTTTCTTTCATGTAATTAACAAGAGTCCATGAGCTAGTGACGTATGGGATAATGACTACCCAAGATGTGGATCTTTCCACACAAGAGTCACTAGAGAGGGAGGGAAAAAATAAAGACAGCCAATTCCTGCTGAAAATAATCCACACCCAAAATAAAGTTTAACAAAAAACATAAGCAGAAGATTCAAACTGAAACCGCTGCCTGAAGAACTTTTCTACCAAAAACTGCTTCAGAAGAAGAAAATACATCAAAATGGTAGAATTTAGTAAAAGTATGCAAAGAGGACCAAGTTGCTGCTTTGCAGATCTGGTCAACCGAAGCTTCATTCCTAAACGCCCAGGAAGTAGAAACTGACCTAGTAGAATGAGCTGTAATTCTTTGAGGCGGAATTTTACCCGACTCAACATAGGCAAGATGAATTAAAGATTTCAACCAAGATGCCAAAGAAATGGCAGAAGCTTTCTGGCCTTTCCTAGAACCGGAAAAGATAACAAATAGACTAGAAGTCTTACGGAAAGATTTCGTAGCTTCAACATAATATTTCAAAGCTCTAACAACATCCAAAGAATGCAATGATTTCTCCTTAGAATTCTTAGGATTAGGACATAATGAAGGAACCACAATTTCTCTACTAATGTTGTTGGAATTCACAACTTTAGGTAAAAATTCAAAAGAAGTTCGCAACACCGCCTTATCCTGATGAAAAATCAGAAAAGGAGACTCACACGAAAGAGCAGATAATTCAGAAACTCTTCTAGCAGAAGAGATGGCCAAAAGGAACAAAACTTTCCAAGAAAGTAATTTAATGTCCAATGAATGCATAGGTTCAAACGGAGGAGCTTGAAGAGCTCCCAAAACCAAATTCAAACACCATGGAGGAGAAATAGACTTAATGACAGGTTTTATACGAACCAAAGCTTGTACAAAACAATGAATATCAGGAAGAATAGCACTCTTTCTGTGAAAAAGAACAGAAAGAGCGGAGATTTGTCCTTTCAAAGAACTCGCGGACAAACCCTTATCTAAATCATCCTGAAGAAACTGTAAAATTCTCGGTATTCTAAAAGAATGCCAAGAAAAATGATGAGAAAGACACCAAGAAATATAAGTCTTCCAGACTCTATAATATATCTCTCGAGATACAGATTTACGAGCCTGTAACATAGTATTAATCACGGAGTCAGAGAAACCTCTATGACCAAGAATCAAGCGTTCAATCTCCATACCTTTAAATTTAAGGATTTCAGATCCGGATGGAAAAAAGGACCTTGAGACAGAAGGTCTGGTCTTAACGGAAGAGTCCATGGTTGGCAAGATGCCATCCGGACAAGATCCGCATACCAAAACCTGTGAGGCCATGCCGGAGCTATTAGCAGAACAAACGAGCATTCCCTCAGAATCTTGGAGATTACTCTTGGAAGAAGAACTAGAGGCGGAAAGATATAGGCAGGATGATACTTCCAAGGAAGTGATAATGCATCCACTGCCTCCGCCTGAGGATCCCGGGATCTGGACAGATACCTGGGAAGTTTCTTGTTTAGATGAGAGGCCATCAGATCTATCTCTGGGAACCCCCACATTTGAACAATCTGAAGAAATACCTCTGGGTGAAGAGACCATTCGCCCGGATGCAACGTTTGGCGACTGAGATAATCCGCTTCCCAATTGTCTACACCTGGGATATGAACCGCAGAGATTAGACAGGAGCTGGATTCCGCCCAAACCAAAATTCGAGATACTTCTTTCATAGCCAGAGGACTGTGAGTCCCTCCTTGATGATTGATGTATGCCACAGTTGTGACATTGTCTGTCTGAAAACAAATGAACGATTCTCTCTTCAGAAGAGGCCAAAACTGAAGAGCTCTGAAAACTGCACGGAGTTCCAAAATATTGATCGGTAATCTCACCTCCTGAGATTCCCAAACTCCTTGTGCCGTCAGAGATCCCCACACAGCTCCCCAACCTGTGAGACTTGCATCTGTTGAAACTACAGTCCAGGTCGGAAGAACAAAAGAAGCCCCCTGAATTAAACGATGGTGATCTGTCCACCACGTTAGAGAGTGCCGAACAATCGGTTTTAAAGATATTAATTGATATATCTTCGTGTAATCCCTGCACCATTGGTTCAGCATACAGAGCTGAAGAGGTCGCATGTGAAAACGAGCAAAGGGGATCGCGTCCGATGCAGCAGTCATAAGACCTAGAATTTCCATGCATAAGGCTACCGAAGGGAATGATTGAGACTGAAGGTTTCGACAGGCTGTAATCAATTTTAGACGTCTCTTGTCTGTTAAAGACAAAGTCATGGACACTGAATCTATCTGGAAACCCAGAAAGGTTACCCTTGTTTGAGGAATCAAAGAACTTTTTGGTAAATTGATCCTCCAACCATGATCTTGAAGAAACAACACAAGTCGATTCGTATGAGACTCTGCTAAATGTAAAGACGGAGCAAGTACCAAGATATCGTCCAAATAAGGAAATACCACAATACCCTGTTCTCTGATTACAGACAGAAGGGCACCGAGAATCTTTGTGAAAATTCTTGGAGCTGTAGCAAGGCCAAACGGTAGAGCCACAAATTGGTAATGCTTGTCTAGAAAAGAGAATCTCAGGAACTGATAATGATCTGGATGAATCGGAATATGCAGATATGCATCCTGTAAATCTATTGTGGACATATAATTCCCTTGCTGAACAAAAGGCAATATAGTCCTTACAGTTACCATCTTGAACGTTGGTATCCTTACATAACGATTCAATAATTTTAGATCCAGAACTGGTCTGAAGGAATTCTCCTTCTTTGGTACAATGAAGAGATTTGAATAAAACCCTATCCCCTGTTCCGGAACTGGAACTGGCATAATTACTCCAGCCAACTCTAGATCTGAAACACAATTCAGAAATGCTTGAGCTTTCACTGGATTTACTGGGACATGGGAAAGAAAAAATCTCTTTGCAGGAGGTCTCATCTTGAAACCAATTCTGTACCCTTCTGAAACAATGTTCTGAATCCAAAGATTGTGAACAGAATTGATCCAAATTTCTTTGAAAAAACGTAACCTGCCCCCTACCAGCTGAACTGGAATGAGGGCCGTACCTTCATGTGAACTTAGAAGCAGGCTTTGCCTTTCTAGCAGGCTTGGATTTATTCCAGACTGGAGATGGTTTCCAAACTGAAACTGCTCCTGAGGACGAAGGATCAGGCTTTTGTTCTTTGTTGAAACGAAAGGAACGAAAACGATTGTTAGCCCTGTTTTTACCTTTAGACTTTTTATCCTGTGGTAAAAAAGTTCCTTTCCCACCAGTAACAGTTGAAATAATAGAATCCAACTGAGAACCAAATAATTTGTTTCCCTGGAAAGAAATGGAAAGTAGAGTTGATTTAGAAGCCATATCAGCATTCCAAGTCTTAAGCCATAAAGCTCTTCTGGCTAAGATAGCCAGAGACATAAATCTAACATCAACTCTAATAATATCAAAAATGGCATCACAGATGAAATTATTAGCATGCTGGAGAAGAATAATAATATCATGAGAATCACGATTTGTTACTTGTTGCGCTAGAGTTTCCAACCAAAAAGTTGAAGCTGCAGCAACATCAGCCAATGATATAGCAGGTCTAAGAAGATTACCTGAACATAGATAAGCTTTTCTTAGAAAATATTCAATTTTTCTATCTAAAGGATCCTTAAACGAGGTACCATCTGATGTAGGAATGGTAGTACGTTTAGCAAGGGTAGAAATAGCCCCATCAACTTTAGGGATTTTGTCCCAAAATTCTAACCTGTCAGGCGGAACAGGATATAATTGCTTAAAACGTTTAGAAGGAGTAAATGAATTACCCAATCTATCCCATTCCTTAGCAATTACTGCAGAAATAGCATTAGGAACAGGAAAGACTTCTGGAATAACCGCAGGAGCTTTAAAAACCTTATCCAAACGTATAGAATTAGTATCAAGAGGACTAGAATCCTCTATTTCTAAAGCAATTAGTACTTCTTTAAGTAAAGAGCGAATAAATTCCATCTTAAATAAATATGAAGATTTATCAGCATCAATCTCTGAGACAGAATCCTCTGAACCAGAAGAGTCCAAAGAATCAGAATGATGGTGTTCATTTAAAAATTCATCTGTAGAGAGAGAAGATTTAAAAGACTTTTTACGTTTACTAGAAGGAGAAATAACAGACAAAGCCTTCTTTATGGATTCAGAAACAAAATCTCTTATGTTATCAGGAACATTCTGCACCTTAGATGTTGAGGGAACTGCAACAGGCAATGGTACATCACTAAAGGAAATATTATCTGCATTAACAAGTTTGTCATGACATTTAATACAAACAACAGCTGGTGGAATAGCTACCAAAAGTTTACAGCAGATACACTTAGCTTTGGTAGATCCAGCAGGCAGAGGTTTTCCTGTAGTATCTTCTGGCTCAGATGCAACGTGAGACATCTTGCAATATGTAAGAGAAAAAACAACATATAAAGCAAAATAGATCAAATTCCTTATAAGACAGTTTCAGGAATGGGAAAAAAATGCCAAACATCAAGCTTCTAGCAACCAGAAGCAAATGAAAAATGAGACTGAAATAATGTGGAGACAAAAGCGACGCCCATATTTTTTGGCGCCAAATAAAACGCCCACATTATTTGGCGCCTAAATGCTTTTGGCGCCAAAAATGACGCCACATCCGGAACGCCGACATTTTTGGCGCAAAATAACGTCAAAAATGACGCAACTTCCGGCGACACGTATGACGCCGGAAACGGAAATGAATTTTTGCGCCAAAAAAGTCCGCGCCAAAAATGACGCAATAAAATGAAGCATTTTCAGCCCCCGCGAGCCTAACAGCCCACAGGGAAAAAAGTCAAATTTTTGAGGTAAGAAAAAATATGATAATTAAAGCATAATCCCAAATATGAAACTGACTGTCTGGAAATAAGGAAAGTTGAACATTCTGAGTCAAGGCAAATAAATGTTTGAATACATATATTTAGAACTTTATAAATAAAGTGCCCAACCATAGCTTAGAGTGTCACAGAAAATAAGACTTACTTACCCCAGGACACTCATCTACATGTTTGTAGAAAGCCAAACCAGTACTGAAACGAGAATCAGTAGAGGAAATGGTAAATATAAGAGTATATCGTCGATCTGAAAAGGGAGGTAAGAGATGAATCTCTACGACCGATAACAGAGAACCTTATGAAATAGACCCCGTAGAAGGAGATCACTGCATTCAATAGGCAATACTCTCCTCACATCCCTCTGACATTCACTGCACGCTGAGAGGAAAACCGGGCTCCAACTTGCTGCGGAGCGCATATCAACGTAGAATCTAGCACAAACTTACTTCACCACCTCCATCGGAGGCAAAGTTTGTAAAACTGATTTGTGGGTGTGGTGAGGGGTGTATTTATAGGCATTTTAAGGTTTGGGAAACTTTGCCCCTCCTGGTAGGAATGTATATCCCATACGTCACTAGCTCATGGACTCTTGTTAATTACATGAAAGAAATTAATAATAGGAGTAAATTAGAAAGCTGCATGATCTATCAGAATAATTAAAGGAAAAAAACTGGGCTTAGTGTCCCTTTAAGGACATTGTGGATATGCAGTTTCCATTGAACCCATTGTTGAACAAACCCCCTAATAGTGTCAAGTATTTAATAGCTAAAAATTGGAGGAGCAAAGAGATCCGTCCATATTAGTGTGTTAAGTGTCAGAGTTCTTTGAATTAGAGCAATACTACTATATAAAGAAGAAAAAGAAGGAAATTTATGCCATGTTAAATACGTGGGAACAATATATTTCTACAGTAACAAAGCGGTTAAAATCCCTCTCTTCTAACCGAAGATGGTTTTTTCTTAAAATAAAAAAAAATTAAAAAAAAGATTTCCTTACCACTGCAGAAATTTCCGCCCCAGTTTTGTGGTTCAGAGATGCCAGAATTATAGAAGCAATGAAGAAAAATAATGTGCTAAGGCCAGTGTTGATCAAATCCTAAAAAATAAAAAAAATAAAAACAGTGATCCGAATAAGTTCTAGTATTCTGTTAAGAAATACAGGAAATTTGCATAAACACTATAAAGTTTTAACGCTTAGTTTTTCATTAATGCACTGATGGCAGCCAGCAAAAAACATAATTTATGTAAGAACTTACCTGATAAATTCATTTCTTTCATATTAGCAAGAGTCCATGAGCTAGTGACGTATGGGATATACATTCCTAACCAGGAGGGGCAAAGTTTCCCAAACCTCAAAATGCCTACAAATACACCCCTCACCACACCCACAAATCAGTTTAACGAATAGCCAAGAAGTGGGGTGATAAGAAAAAAGTGCGAAAGCATATAAAATAAGGAATTGGAATAATTGTGCTTTATACAAAAAAATCATAACCACCACAAAAAAGGGTGGGCCTCATGGACTCTTGCTAATATGAAAGAAATGAATTTATCAGGTAAGTTCTTACATAAATTATGTTTTCTTTCATGTAATTAGCAAGAGTCCATGAGCTAGTGACGTATGGGATAATGACTACCCAAGATGTGGATCTTTCCACGCAAGAGTCACTAGAGAGGGAGGGATAAAATAAAGACAGCCAATTCCTGCTGAAAATAATCCACACCTAAAATAAAGTTTAATGAAAAACATAAACAGAAGATTCAAACTGAAACCGCTGCCTGAAGTACTTTTCTACCAAAAACTGCTTCAGAAGAAGAAAATACATCAAAATGGTAGAATTTAGTAAAAGTATGCAAAGAGGACCAAGTTGCTGCTTTGCAAATCTGGTCAACCGAAGCTTCATTCCTAAACGCCCAGGAAGTAGAAACTGACCTAGTAGAATGAGCTGTAATCCTTTGAGGCGGAGTTTTACCAGACTCGACATAGGCATGATGAATTAAAGATTTCAACCAAGATGCCAAAGAAATGGCAGAAGCTTTCTGGCCTTTTCTAGAACCGGAAAAGATAACAAATAGACTAGAAGTCTTTCGGAAAGACTTAGTAGATTCAACATAATATTTCAAAGCTCTAACAACATCCAAAGAATGCAACGATTTCTCCTTAGAATTAGGACATAATGAGGGAACCACAATTTCTCTACTAATGTTGTTGGAATTCACAACCTTAGGTAAAAATTCAAAAGAAGTTCGCAACACCACCTTATCCTGATGAAAAATCAGAAAAGGAGACTCACAAGAAAGAGCAGATAATTCAGAGACTCTTCTGGCAGAAGAGATCGCCAAAAGGAACAAAACTTTCCAAGAAAGTAATTTAATGTCCAATAAATGCATGGGTTCAAAAGGAGGAGCTTGAAGAGCCCCCAGAACCAAATTAAAACTCCAAGGAGGAGAAATTGACTTAATGACAGGTTTTATACGAACCAAAGCTTGTACAAAACAATGAATATCAGGAAGATTAGCAATCTTTCTGTGAAAAAGAACAGAAATAGCAGAGATTTGTCCTTTCAAAGAACTTGCGGACAAACTTTTATCTAAACCATCCTGAAGAAACTGTAAAATTCTCGGAATTCTAAAAGAATGCCAAGAAAAATGATGAGAAAGACACCAAGAAAACAGAATTTATGTTTACCTGATAAATTTCTTTCTCCAACGGTGTGTCCGGTCCACGGCGTCATCCTTACTTGTGGGGATATTCTCTTCCCCAACAGGAAATGGCAAAGAGCCCAGCAAAGCTGGTCACATGATCCCTCCTAGGCTCCGCCTACCCCAGTCATTCGACCGACGTTAAGGAGGAATAATAGCATAGGAGAAACCATATGGTACCGTGGTGACTGTAGTTAAAGAAAATAAATTATCAGACCTGATTAAAAAACCAGGGCGGGCCGTGGACCGGACACACCGTTGGAGAAAGAAATTTATCAGGTAAACATAAATTCTTTTTTCTCCAACATAGGTGTGTCCGGTCCACGGCGTCATCCTTACTTGTGGGAACCAATACCAAAGCTTTAGGACACGGATGAAGGGAGGGAGCAAATCAGGTCACCTAAATGGAAGGCACCACGGCTTGCAAAACCTTTCTCCCAAAAATAGCCTCAGAAGAAGCAAAAGTATCAAACTTGTAAAATTTGGTAAAAGTGTGCAGTGAAGACCAAGTCGCTGCCCTACATATCTGATCAACAGAAGCCTCGTTCTTGAAGGCCCATGTGGAAGCCACAGCCCTAGTGGAATGAGCTGTGATTCTTTCGGGAGGCTGCCGTCCGGCAGTCTCGTAAGCCAATCTGATGATGCTTTTAATCCAAAAAGAGAGAGAGGTAGAAGTTGCTTTTTGACCTCTCCTTTTACCTGAATAAACAACAAACAAGGAAGATGTTTGTCTAAAATCCTTTGTAGCATCTAAATAGAATTTTAGAGCGCGAACAACATCCAAATTGTGCAACAAGCGTTCCTTCTTTGAAACTGGTTTCGGACACAGAGAAGGTACGATAATCTCCTGGTTAATGTTTTTGTTAGAAACAACTTTTGGAAGAAAACCAGGTTTAGTACGTAAAACCACCTTATCTGCATGGAACACCAGATAAGGAGGAGAACACTGCAGAGCAGACAATTCTGAAACTCTTCTAGCAGAAGAAATTGCAACTAAAAACAAAACTTTCCAAGATAATAACTTAATATCAACGGAATGTAAGGGTTCAAACGGAACCCCCTGAAGAACTGAAAGAACTAAATTGAGACTCCAAGGAGGAGTCAAAGGTTTGTAAACAGGCTTGATTCTAACCAGAGCCTGAACAAAGGCTTGAACATCTGGCACAGCTGCCAGTTTTTTGTGAAGTAACACCGACAAGGCAGAAATCTGTCCCTTCAGGGAACTTGCCGATAATCCTTTTTCCAATCCTTCTTGAAGGAAGGATAGAATCCTAGGAATCTTAACCTTGTCCCAAGGGAATCCTTTAGATTCACACCAACAGATATATTTTTTCCAAATTTTGTGGTAAATCTTTCTAGTTACAGGCTTTCTGGCCTGAACAAGAGTATCGATAACAGAATCTGAGAAACCTCGCTTCGATAAAATCAAGCGTTCAATCTCCAAGCAGTCAGCTGGAGTGAAACCAGATTCGGATGTTCGAACGGACCCTGAACAAGAAGGTCTCGTCTCAAAGGTAGCTTCCAAGGTGGAGCCGATGACATATTCACCAGATCTGCATACCAAGTCCTGCGTGGCCACGCAGGAGCTATCAAGATCACCGACGCCCTCTCCTGATTGATCCTGGCTACCAGCCTGGGGATGAGAGGAAACGGCGGGAACACATAAGCTAGTTTGAAGGTCCAAGGTGCTACTAGTGCATCCACTAGAACCGCCTTGGGATCCCTGGATCTGGACCCGTAGCAAGGAACTTTGAAGTTCTGACGAGAGGCCATCAGATCCATGTCTGGAATGCCCCATAGTTGAGTGACTTGGGCAAAGATTTCCGGATGGAGTTCCCACTCCCCCGGATGCAATGTCTGACGACTCAGAAAATCCGCTTCCCAATTTTCCACTCCCGGGATGTGGATAGCAGACAGGTGGCAGGAGTGAGACTCCGCCCATAGAATAATCTTGGTCACTTCTTCCATCGCTAGGGAACTCCTTGTTCCCCCCTGATGGTTGATGTACGCAACAGTCGTCATGTTGTCTGATTGAAACCGAATGAACTTGGTCCTCGCTAGCTGAGGCCAAGCCTTGAGAGCATTGAATATCGCTCTCAGTTCCAGAATATTTATCGGTAGAAGAGATTCTTCCCGAGACCAAAGACCCTGAGCTTTCAGGGATCCCCAGACCGCGCCCCAGCCCATCAGACTGGCGTCGGTCGTGACAATGACCCACTCTGGTCTGTGGAATGTCATCCCTCGTGACAGGTTGTCCAGGGACAGCCACCAACGGAGTGAGTCTCTGGTCCTCTGATTTACTTGTATCTTTGGAGACAAGTCTGTATAGTCCCCATTCCACTGACTGAGCATGCACAGTTGTAATGGTCTTAGATGAATGCGCGCAAAAGGAACTATGTCCATTGCCGCTACCATCAACCCGATCACTTCCATGCACTGAGCTACGGAAGGAAGAGGAACGGAATGAAGTATCCGACAAGAGTCCAGAAGCTTTGTCTTTCTGGCCTCTGTTAGAAAAATCCTCATTTCTGAGGAGTCTATAATTGTTCCCAAGAAGGGAACCCTTGTTGACGGGGATAGAGAACTCTTTTCCACGTTCACTTTCCAGCCGTGAGATCTGAGAAAGGCCAGGACGATGTCCGTGTGAGCCTTTGCTCGAGGGAGGGACGACGCTTGAATCAGAATGTCGTCCAGGTAAGGTACTAATGCAATGCCCCTTGGTCTTAGTACCGCTAGAAGGGACCCTAGTACCTTTGTGAAAATCCTTGGAGCAGTGGCTAATCCGAAAGGAAGCGCCACAAACTGGTAATGTTTGTCCAGGAATGCAAACCTTAGGAACCGATGATGTTCCTTGTGGATAGGAATATGTAGATACGCATCCTTTAAATCCACCGTGGTCATGAATTGACCTTCCTGGATGGAAGGAAGGATAGTTCGAATGGTTTCCATCTTGAACGATGGGACCTTGAGAAATTTGTTTAAGATCTTGAGATCTAAGATTGGTCTGAACGTTCCCTCTTTTTTGGGAACTATGAACAGATTGGAGTAGAACCCCATCCCTTGTTCTCTTAATGGAACAGGATGAATCACTCCCATTTTTAACAGGTCTTCTACACAATGTAAGAACGCCTGTCTTTTTATGTGGTCTGAAGACAACTGAGACCTGTGGAACCTCCCCCTTGGGGGAAGTCCCTTGAATTCCAGAAGATAACCCTGGGAGACTATTTCTAGCGCCCAAGGATCCAGAACATCTCTTGCCCAAGCCTGAGCGAAGAGAGAGAGTCTGCCCCCCACCAGATCCGGTCCCGGATCGGGGGCCAATATTTCATGCTGTCTTGGTAGCAGTGACAGGTTTCTTGGCCTGCTTTCCCTTGTTCCAGCCTTGCATTGGTCTCCAAGCTGGCTTGGCCTGAGAAGTATTACCCTCTTGCTTAGAGGACGTAGCACTTTGGGCTGGTCCGTTTTTACGAAAGGGACGAAAATTAGGTCTATTTTTTGCCTTGAAAGGCCTATCCTGAGGAAGGGCGTGGCCCTTACCCCCAGTGATATCAGAGATAATCTCTTTCAAGTCAGGGCCAAACAGCGTTTTCCCCTTGAAAGGAATGTTTAGTAACTTGTTCTTGGAAGACGCATCAGCCGACCAAGATTTCAACCAAAGCGCTCTGCGCGCCACAATAGCAAACCCAGAATTCTTAGCCGCTAACCTAGCCACTTGCAAAGTGGCGTCTAGAGTGAAAGAATTAGCCAATTTGAGAGCATTGATTCTGTCCATAATCTCCTCATAAGGAGGAGAATCACTATCGAGCACCTTAATCAGTTCATCAAACCAGAAATATGCAGCTGTAGTGACAGGGACAATGCATGAAATGGGTTGTAGAAGGTAACCCTGCTGAACAAACATCTTTTTAAGCAAACCTTCTAATTTTTTATCCATAGGATCTTTGAAAGCACAACTATCCTCTATGGGTATAGTGGTGCGTTTGTTTAAAGTAGAAACCGCTCCCTCGACCTTGGGGACTGACTGCCATAAGTCCTTTCTGGGGTCGACCATAGGAAACAATTTTTTAAATATGGGGGGAGGGACGAAAGGAATACCGGGCCTTTCCCATTCTTTATTAACAATGTCCGCCACCCGCTTGGGTATAGGAAAAGCTTCTGGGAGCCCCGGCACCTCTAGGAACTTGTCCATTTTACATAGTTTCTCTGGAATGACCAACTTTTCACAATCATCCAGAGTGGATAATACCTCCTTAAGCAAAATGCGGAGATGTTCCAACTTAAATTTAAATGTAATCACATCAGATTCAGCCTGATGAGAAATGTTCCCTGAATCAGTAATTTCTCCCTCAGACAAAACCTCCCTGGCCCCCTCAAACTGGATTAGGGGCCCTTCAGAGATATTAATATCAGCGTCGTCATGCTCTTCAGTAACTAAAACAGAGCAGCCACGCTTACGCTGACAAGGGTTCATTTTGGCTAAAATGTTTTTGACAGAATTATCCATTACAGCCGTTAATTGTTGCATAGTAAGGAGTATTGGCGCGCTAGATGTACTAGGGGCCTCCTGAGTGGGCAAGACTCGTGTAGACGAAGGAGGGAATGATGCAGTACCATGCTTACTCCCCTCACTTGAGGAATCATCTTGGGCATCATTGTCATTATCACATAAATCACATTTATTTAAATGAATAGGAATTCTGGCTTCCCCACATTCAGAACACAGTCTATCTGGTAGTTCAGACATGTTAAACAGGCATAAACTTGATAAGAAAGTACAAAAAACGTTTTAAAATAAAACCGTTACTGTCACTTTAAATTTTAAACTGAACACACTTTGTTACTGCAATTGCGAAAAAACATGAAGGAATTGTTCAAAAATCACAAAATTTTCACCACAGTGTCTTAAAGCCTTAAAAATATTGCACACCAAATTTGGAAGCTTTAACCCTTAAAATAACGGAACCGGAGCCGTTATAAGCTTTAACCCCTTTACAGTCCCTGGTATCTGCTTTGCTGAGACCCAACCAAGCCCAAAGGGGAATACGATACCAAATGACGCCTTCAGAAAGTCTTTTCTAAGTATCAGAGCTCCTCTCACATGCGACTGCATGCCATGCCTCTCAAAAACAAGTGCGCCACACCGGCGCGAAAATGAGACTCTGCTTATGCTTTGGGAAAGCCCCTAAGAAATAAGGTGTCTAATACAGTGCCTGCCGATATTATTATATCAAAATACCCAGATAAAATGATTCCTCAAGGCTAAATATGTGCTAATAATGAATCGATTTAGCCCAGAAAAGTCTACAGTCTAAATAAGCCCTTGTAAAGCCCTTATTTACGATCGTAATAAATATGGCTTACCGGATCCCATAGGGAAAATGACAGCTTCCAGCATTACATCGTCTTGTTAGAATGTGTCATACCTCAAGCAGCAAGAGACTGCACACTGTTCCCCCAACTGAAGTTAATTGCTCTCAACAGTCCTGTGTGGAACAGCCATGGATTTTAGTTACGGTTGCTAAAATCATTTTCCTCATACAAACAGAAATCTTCATCTCTTTTCTGTTTCTGAGTAAATAGTACATACCAGCACTATTTCAAAATAACAAACTCTTGATTGAATAATAAAAAACTACAGTTAAACACTAAAAAACTCTAAGCCATCTCCGTGGAGATGTTGCCTGTACAACGGCAAAGAGAATGACTGGGGTAGGCGGAGCCTAGGAGGGATCATGTGACCAGCTTTGCTGGGCTCTTTGCCATTTCCTGTTGGGGAAGAGAATATCCCCACAAGTAAGGATGACGCCGTGGACCGGACACACCTATGTTGGAGAAATATAAGTCTTCCAGACTCTATAATATATCTCTCTAGATACAGATTTACGAGCCTGTAACATAGTATTAATCACAGAGTCAGAGAAACCTCTTTGACCAAGAATCAAGCGTTCAATCTCCATACCTTTAAATTTAAGGATTTGAGATCCTGATGGAAAAAAGGACCTTGCGACAGAAGGTCTGGCCTTAACTGAAGAGTCCACGGATGGCAAGAGGCCATCCGGACAAGATCCGCATACCAAAACCTGTGAGGCCATGCCGGAGCTACCAGCAGAACAAACAAGCATTCCTTCAGAATCTTGGAGATTACTCTTGGAAGAAGAACTAGAGGCGGAAAGATATAGGCAGGATGATACTTCCAAGGAAGTGATAATGCATCCACTGCCTCCGCCTGAGGATCCCGGGATCTGGACAGATACCTGGGAAGTTTCTTGTTTAGATGAGACGCCATCAGATCTATTTCTGGAAGTTCCCACATTTGAACAATCTGAAGAAATACCTCTGGGTGAAGAGACCATTCGCCCGGATGCAACGTTTGGCGACTGAGATAATCCGCTTCCCAATTGTCTATACCTGGGATATGAACCGCAGAGATTAGACAGGAGCTGGATTCCGCCCAAACCAGAATTCGAGATACTTCTTTCATAGCCAGAGGACTGCGAGTCCCTCCTTGATGATTGATGTATGCCACAGTTGTGACATTGTCTGTCTGAAAACAAATGAACGATTCTCTCTTCAGAAGAGGCCAAGACTGAAGAGCTCTGAAAATTGCACGGAGTTCCAAAATATTGATCGGTAATCTCACCTCCTGAGATTCCCAAACTCCTTGTGCCGTCAGAGATCCCCACACAGCTCCCCAACCTGTAAGACTTGCATCTGTTGAAATTACAGTCCAGACAGAGTCATGGACACTGAATCTATCTGGAAACCCAGAAAGGTTACCCTTGTCTGAGGAATCAATGAACTTTTTAGTGAATTGATCCTCCAACCATGATCTTGAAGAAACAACACAAGTCGATTCGTATGAGATTCTGCTAAATGTGAAGACTGAGCAAGTACCAAGATATCGTCCAAATAAGGAAATACCACAATACCCTGTTCTCTGATTACAGACAGAAGGGCACCGAGAACCTTTGTAAAAATTCTTGGAGCTGTAGCTAGGCCAAACGGCAGAGCCACAAACTGGTAATGCTTGTCCAGGAAAGAGAATCTCAGGAACTGAAAGTGATCTTGATGAATCGGAATATGCAGATATGCATCCTGTAAATCTATTGTGGACATATAATGCCCTTGCTGAACAAAAGGCAAGATAGTCCTTACAGTTACCATTTTGAACGTTGGTATCCTTACATAACGATTCAATATTTTTAGATCCAGAACTGGTCTGAAGGAATTCTCCTTCTTTGGTACAATGAAGAGATTTGAATAAAACCCCAGCCCCTGTTCCAGAACTGGAACTGGCATAATTACTCCAGCCAACTCTAGATCTGAAACACATTTCAGAAATGCTTGAGCTTTCACTGGATTTACTGGGACACGGGAAAGAAAAAATCTCTTTGCAGGAGGTCTTATCTTGAAACCAATTCTGTACCCTTCTGAAACAATGTTCTGAATCCAAAGATTGTGAACAGAATTGATCCAAATTTCTTTGAAAAAACGTAACCTGCCCCCTACCAGCTGAGCTGGAATGAGGGCGGCACCTTCATGTGGACTTAGAAGCTGGCTTTGCTTTTCTAGAAGGCTTGGATTTATTCCAGACTGGAGATGGTTTCCAAACTGAAACTGCTCCTGAGGATGAAGGATCAGGCTTTTGTTCTTTGTTGAAACGAAAGGAACGAAAACGATTATTAGCCCTGTTTTTACCCTTAGATTTTTTATCCTGTGGTAAAAAAGTTCCTTTCCCACCAGTAACAGTTGAGATAATAGAATCCAACTGAGAACCAAATAATTTGTTACCCTGGAAAGAAATGGAAAGTAGAGTCGATTTAGAAGACATATCAGCATTCCAAGTTTTAAGCCATAAAGCTCTTCTAGCTAAAATAGCTAGAGACCTAAACCTGACATCAACTCTGATAATATCAAAAATGGCATCACAGATAAAATTATTAGCATGTTGAAGAAGAATAATAATATTATGAGAATCATGATCTGTTACTTGATGCGCTAAAGTTTCCAACCAAAAAGTTGAAGCTGCAGCAACATCAGCCAATGATATAGCAGGTCTAAGAAGATTACCTGAACACAGATAAGCTTTTCTTAGAAAGGATTCAATTTTCCTATCTAAAGGATCCTTAAATGAAGTACCATCTGACGTAGGAATAGTAGTACGTTTAGCAAGGGTAGAAATAGCCCCATCAACTTTAGGGATTTTGTCCCAAAATTCTAATCTGTCAGACGGCACAGGATATAATTGCTTAAAACGTTTAGAAGGAGTAAATGAATTACCCAAATTATTCCATTCTCTGGAAATTACTTCAGAAATAGCACCAGGAACAGGAAAAACTTCTGGAATAACCACAGGAGATTTAAAGACCTTATCTAAACATTTAGATTTAGTATCAAGAGGACCAGAATCCTCAATTTCTAAAGCAATTAGTACTTCTTTAAGTAAAGAACGAATAAATTCCATTTTAAATAAATATGAAGATTTATCAGCATCAACCTCTGAGACAGAATCCTCTGAACCAGAAGAGTCATTAGAATCAGAATGATGATGTTCATTTAAAAATTCATCTGTATAAAGAGAAGTTTTAAAAGATTTTTTATGTTTACTAGAAGGAGGAATAACAGACATAGCCTTCTTGATGGATTCAGAAACAAAATCTCTTATGTTATCAGGAACACTCTGAACATTAGATGTTGATGGAACTGCAACAGGTAATGGTACATTACTAAAGGAAAAATTATCTGCATTAACAAGTTTGTCATGACAATTAATACAAACAACAGCTGGAGGAACAGCTACCAAAAGTTTACAGCAGATACACTTAGCTTTGGTAGTTCCAGCACCAGACAGCGATTTTCCTGAAGTATCTTCTGACTCAGATGCAACGTGAGACATCTTGCAATATGTAAGAGAAAAAACAACATATAAAGCAAAATTGATCAAATTCCTTAAATGACAGTTTCAGGAATGGGAAAAAATGCCAAGGAACAAGCTTCTAGCAACCAGAAGCAAAGAAAAATGAGAATTAAATAATGTGGAGACAAAAGCGACGCCCATATTTTTTTAGCGCCAAATAAGACGCCCACATTATTTGGCGCCTAAATGCTTTTGGCGCCAAAAATGACGCCACGTCCGGAACGCCGACATTTTTGGCGCAAAAGAACGTCAAAAATGATGCAACTTCCGGCGACACGTATGACGCCGGAAACAGAAAAGATTTTTTGCGCCAAAAAAGTCCGCGCCAAGAATGACGCAATAAAAAGAAGCATTTTCAGCCCCCGCGAGCCTAACAGCCCACAGGGAAAAAAAGTCAAATTTTTAAGGTAAGAAAAATGATTGATTCAAATGCATTATCCCAAATATGAAACTGACTGTCTGAAAATAAGGAATGTTGAACATCCTGAGTCAAGGCAAATAAATGTTTGAACACATATATTTAGAACTTTATTAAAAAAGTGCCCAACCATAGCTTAGAGTGTCACAGAAAATAAGACTTACTTACCCCAGGACACTCATCTACATATTTGTAGAAACCCAAACCAGTACTGAAACGAAAATCAGCAGAGGAAATGGTATATATATATATATATAAGAGTATATCGTCGATCTGAAAAGGGAGGTAAGAGATGAATCTCTACGACCGATAACAGAGAACCTATGAAATAGACCCCGTAGAAGGAGATCATTGAATTCAAACAGGCAATACTCTCCTCACATCCCTCTGACATTCACTGCACGCTGAGAGGAAAACCGGGCTCCAACCTGCTGCGGAGCGCATATCAACGTAGAATCTAGCACAAACTTACTTCACCACCTCCATAGGAGGCAAAGTTTGTAAAACTGATTTGTGGGTGTGGTGAGGGGTGTATTTGTAGGCATTTTGAGGTTTGGGAAACTTTGCCCCTCCTGGTAGGAATGTATATCCCATACGTCACTAGCTCATGGACTCTTGCTAATTACATGAAAGAAAGGGTTTCATATCCAAAATTATTTTAAAATGAATCACAGATATACTGTATATTTTTATTTAATTTAAAAAAAAATAATGTATGTGACCTGGCTACTTAAATATATAAAATATTTGCCTAGCAACTAAATAACATAAATTATGCTTACCAGATAATTTCCTTTCCAGCTGTATGAGGAGAGTCCACGGCTTCATTCCTTACTTGTGGGAATACAGAACCTGGCCACCAGGAGGAGGCAAAGACACCCCAGCCAAAGGCTTAAAATACCTCCCCCACTTCCATCATCCCCCAGTCATTCTGCTGAGGGAAAAAGGAACAGTAGGAGAAATATCAGGGTAACAATAGTGCAAGAAGAACAAAAACATTTTGGTCCGCCCAATGGAGAAAACGTGCGAGGGCCGTGGACTCTCCTCATACAGATGGATAGGACATTATCTGGTAGGCATTATTTATGCTTTCCATCTTAATATGAGGAGAGTCCACGGGAACATATACCCAAGCTCTAGAGGACACAGGGCACCACAGCCTGCAAATGACGAAAGGCAAAGAATGACTGGGGGATGAGGGAAGTGGGGGAGGTACTTAAGCCTTTGGCTGGGGTGTCTTTGCCTCCTCCTGGTGGCCAGTTTCTGTATTCCCACAAGTAAGGAATCAAGCAGTGGACTCCTAATATGAAGATGGAAATCCTGGTAAAAAAGAGCCCTGACCTCAATCCCACTGAACAGCCTTTGGGATAAATTGGAACACTGAGTACAAGCCAGATCTTCTCATAGACACATTCCAAAACCTTGTGACAAGCCTTCCCAGAAGAGTTACAGCTATTTTATTAATGTCCATGATTTTGGAATGGAATGTCCAACAAGCTCATATAGGTGTGATGGTCAGGTACCCCCATACATTTAACCATATAGTATATTTAGACAATCCCATGAGCATGGACGAGTTTGTAACAATGTTAAGAACTATAGGGTAGTATATTTTGCAACAATGAAGAACACTGTCACAAATATAGTTGCAAGAATAACTGCTGCAATATAGTTTCAAAACACCAAAAGAACAAAGTAAAATGTACAATAGCATTAAATAAGAATGTTGCATGCACTTTCTGAATCACAAAAGCTTAATTTTGTCTTTCAATTTGTGAACAGGTTTTATTTACCTCACACAATTTTTAAGAAAGAAAAAAAGTTGCCATGTTTAAATTCTTTTTTCATATGAATGTAGGGGGGGGGGAATTAAAAAATTCATTACAGTACCCTGAAATGAAAAAGTCATTAGGAAACAAACAGAAGGCAGCCAGGATTGGAGCAACCCAGTATTTGACCTATTTGAAGTAGAATTAATATTATTTTTTCGGCCTAACTCCTAAACTTACCGTTAGGTCCCAGTTGATTTGAGGGATCCTGTGGTGCAGATTAAGGCTGAACATAAGCAGCAAGACACCAGTTACCACAAAAGTGCTGCAGCTGACAAACTCAAAGAAGTAGAGGCCTTCACATGGCGCACACTCCATAATGGTCTCAATGCAGATAAAAGAGAAGAGAGCCAGGGGCTGCATGAAGATAAAAAAAGAGACTTGGTTACAGATAGCCACATAAAAACTCACAATATACCGGTGCAAGAGAGGCAAAGTCTTTATGTAAACATAGTATATAACAATTAAGCTCTGACCTGCAAATAACCTACATATAAAATGTTTTAAAAAACATCTAGTAAAAAACTTAAGACAATTAAAGCCAAAACAGAATTTATGCTTACCTGATAAATTTCTTTCTTTTGCGATGTACCAAGTCCACGGATTTATCCTAACTTGTGGGATATTGTCCTTCCTGACAGGAAGTAGCAAAGAGAGCACCACAGCAGAGCTGTCTATATAGCTCCTCCCTTAACTCCACCCCCCAGTCATTCGACCGAAGGCCAAGGAAGAAAAGGAGAAACTATAAGGTGCAGAGGTGACTGAAGTTTACATAAAAAATACTGTCTTGAATAGACAGGGCGGGCCGTGGACTCGGCACATCGCAAAAGATATTTATCAGGTAAGCATAAATTCTGTTTTCTTTTGCAAGATGTACCGAGTTCACGGATTCAATCTAACTTGTGGGATACCAATACCAAAGCTTTAGGACATGGATGAAGGGATGGACAAGACAGGAACCTAAACAGAAGGCACCACTGCTTGCAAAACCTCTCTCCCAAAAAAAGCCTCTGAAGAAGCAAAAGTATCAAATTTGTAAAATTTGGAAAAGGTATGAAGCGAAGACCAAGTCGCAGCCTTACAAATCTGTTCAACAAAAGCATAATTTTTAAAAGCCCATGTGGAAGCCACCGCTCTAGTGGAGTGGGCTGTAATTCTTTCAGGAGGCTGCTGTCCAGCAGTCTCATAAGCCAAATGGATGATGCTTTTCAGCCAAAAGGAAAGAGGTAGCCGTAGCCTTTTGACCTCTACGCTTTCCAGCATAGACAACAAAGAAGATGATTGGCGAAAATCTTTGGTTCCCTGCAAATAAAACTTCAAGGCACGAACCACGTCCAAGTTGTGCAACAGACGGTCCTTCTTAGAAGGATTAGGACACAGATAAGGAACAACAATTTCCTGATTGATATTCCTGTTAGAAACAACTTAGGGAGGAACCCAGGTTTGGTAAGCAAAACCACCTTATCAGCATGGAAAACAAGATAAGGCAAGTAACATTGTAATGCAGATAGTTCAGAAACTCTTCGAGCTGAAGAGATAGCAACTAGAAACAGAACTTTCCAAGATAGAAGCTTAATATCTATGGAATGCATGGGTTCAAACTGAACCCCCTGAAGAACTTTAAGAACTAAATTGAGACTCCATGGCGGAGCAACAGGATTAAACACAGGCTTAATTCTAACTAAAGCCTGACAAAAAGCCCTAATGTCTGGGACATCTGCCAGACGCTTGTGCAACAGAATAGACAAAGCAGATATCTGTCCCTTTAAGGAACTAGCGGACAATCCTTTCTCCAATCCTTCTTGGAGAAAAGACAAAATCCTAGGAATCCTGATCTTACTCCATGAGTAGCCTTTGGATTCACACCAAAAAAGATATTTACGCCATATCTTATGATAGATTTTCCTGGCGACAGGCTTTCGAGCCTGAATCAAGGTATTTATGACCGACTCAGAGAAACCCCGCTTTGATAAAATCAAGCGTTCAATCTCCAAGCAGTCAGTTGCATAGAAATTAGATTTGGATGCTTGAATGGGCCTTGAATCAAAAGGTCCCATCTCAGTGGCAGAGTCCATGGTGGCAGAGATGACATGTCCACCAGGTCTGCATACCAAGTCGTGCGTGGCCACGCAGGCACTATCAAAATCACTGAAGCTCTCTCCTATTTGATTCTGGCAATCAGACACGGAAGGACAGAGAATGGTGGAAACACATAAGCCAGGTTGAATGACCAGGGTACTGCTAGAGCATCTATCAGTACTGCCTGAGGATCCCATGACCTGGATCCGTAACGAGGAAGTTTGGCGTTCTGACGAGACGCCATCAGATCCAATTCTGGTGTGCACCATAGCTGAACCAGTTGAGCAAACAACTCCAGATGGAGCTCCCACTCCCTCAGATGAAAAGTCTGACGACTTAGAAAATCTGCCTCCCAGTTCTCCACCCCTGGGATATAGATTGCTGATAGATGGCAAGAGTGAGTCTCTGCCCATCGGATTATCCTGTAAACTTCTATCATCGCCAAGGAACTCCTTGTTCCCCCCCTGATGATTGATATAAGCTACAGTCGTGATGTTGTCTGACTGAAACCTGATGAATCCGGCCGAAGCCAGCTGAGGCCACGCCTGAAGAGCATTGAATATAGCTCTTAATTCCAGAATATTTATCGGTAGGAGGGCCTCCTCCTGAGTCCACAAACCTTGTGCTTTCAGGGAATTCCAGACTGCACCCCAGCCCAGTAGGCTGGCGTCCGTCGTCACAATAACCCACGCTGGCCTGCAGAAACACATTCCCCTGGACAGGTGATCCTGTGACAACCACCAAAGAAGAGTCTCTCTGGTCTCTTGATCCAGATTTATCTGAGGAGATAAATCTGCATAACCCCCATTCCACTGTTTGAGCATGCATAGTTGCAGTGGTCTGAGATGCAAGCGAGTAAACGGAACTATGTCCATTGCCGCTACCATAAGTCCGATTACCTCCATACACTGAGCCATTGACGGCCGAGGAATGGAATGAAGAGCTCGGCAGGTGGTTAAAATCTTTGATTTCTTGACCTCAGTCAGAAATATTTTCATGTCCACCGAATCTATCAGAGTTCCCAGGAATGGAACTCATGTGAGAGGAATAAGAACTCTTTTCACGTTCACCTTCCACCCATGAGATCTTAGAAAGGCCAACACTAAGTCCGTGTGAGACTTGGCAAGTTGGAAAGTCGACTCTTGAATTAAGAGGTCGTCTAGATAAGGCGCCACTGCTATGCCCCTCGGCCTTAGGACCGCCAGAAGGGACCCTAGCACCTTTGTGAAGATTCTTGGTGCCGTGGCCAACCCGAAGGGAAGAGCTACAAACTGGTAAAGCCTGTCCAGAAAGGCAAACCTGAGGAACTGCATCCTTTAGATCCACGGTAGTAATATATTGACCCTCCTGGATCATTGGTAAAATAGTCCGAATGGTCTCCATCTTGAAGGATGGAACTCTTAGGAATTGGTTTAGGATCATGAGATCTAGAATTGGTCTGAAGGTTCCCTCTTTTTTTGGGAACCATAAACAGATTGGAGTAGAAACCTTGCCCCTGTTCTGTTTTCAGAACTGGGCAGATCACTCCCATGGTAAAAAGGTCTTCTACACAGCGTAAGAACGCCTCTCTTTTTGTCTGGTTTCTCCAGGATGGCATGGATTGCGCAAAGTTCCCCTCTTGCTTTGCAGCAGGGGAAGAGGAAGCGGGACCACCCTTGAAGTTTTGAAAGGAACGAAAATTAATTTTGTTTGGTCCTTGTCTAATATGACTTATCTTGAGGGAGGACACGACCCTTCCCTCTAGTGATGTCTGAAATGATCTCTTGCAGAGCAGGCCCGAATAGGGTCTTACCTCTGAAAGGGATGGTCAAAAGCTTAGATTTAGATGACACATCAGCTGACCAGGACTTAAGCCATAACGCTCTTCGCACTAAAATGGCAAAACCTAAATTCTTTGCAGCTAACTTAGCAAGATGAAAAGCGGTGTCTGTAATAAAAGAATTAGCCAACTTAAGGGCCTTAATTCTGTCCAAAATATCATCTAGTGGGGTCTCCATCTGAAGAGCCTCTTCTAGAGCCTCAAACCAAAAAGCAGCTGCAGTTGTTACCGGAACAATGCACGCTATAGGTTGAAGAAGAAAACCATGATGAACAAAAAATTTCTTTAGGAGACCCTCTAACTTTTTATCCATAGGATCAATGAAAGCACAACTGTCTTCAATAGGTATAGTTGTACGCTTAGCCAGAGTAGAAATAGCTCCCTCCACCGTAGGGAGGGTCTGCCATGAGTCCTTTATGGTGTCAGAAATGGGGAACATTTTCTTAAAAACAGGAGGGGGAGCGAACGGAATACCTGGTCTATCCCACTCCTTAGTAACAATGTCCGAAATCCTCTTAGGGACCGGAAAAACATCAGTGTAAACAGGAACCTCTAAATATTTGTCCATTTTACACAATTTTTCTGGAACTACAATAGGGTCACAATCATCCAGAGTAGCACCTCCCTGAGCAATAAACGGAGGTGCTCTAGCTTAAATTTAAATGCCGTCATATCTGAATCTGTCTGAGGGAACAGCTTTCCTGAATCAGAAATCTCTCCCTCAAACAGCAAATCCCTCATCCCTACCTCAGAACATTGTGAGGGAATTTCGGATACGGCTACTAAAGCGTCAGAAGGCTCAGCATTTGTTCTTAACCCAGAGCTACTGCGCTTCCCTTGCAACCCTGGCAGTTTAGATAAAACCTCTGTGAGGGTAGTATTCATAACTGAAGCCATATCTTGCAAGGTGAAAGAATTAGACGCACTAGAGGTACTTGGCGTCGCTTGTGCGGGCGTAACTAGCTGTGACACTTGGGGAGAACTAGATGGCGAAACCCGATATCCTTCTGTCTGAGAATCATTTAATGCCAAATTCTTATAAGTCAAAATATGCTGTTTGCAATTTATAGACATATCAGTACAATTGGGACACATTCTTAGAGAGGGTTCCACAATGGCTTCTAAACAAATTGAACAATGAGTTTCCTCAGTGTCAGACATGTTTAACAGGCTAGTAATGAAGCAAGCAAGCTTGGAAAACACTTTATTTAATGAAAAAACCCACAATTTGCAAAAACGGTACTGTACCTTTAATAGAAAAAAAGGCATACACAAACTGCAAAACAGGTTAAAATTGCTTCAAAAATTCCGAAAATTTAACTGTGTACACACTAAGCTTTAGAAGGACTGCACCACAAGTAAAAAAGCAATAGACCCCCAAATGAAAAAAATCGGATTGATAATTGTCTAAAACCGGTTTAAAAAAAACCCTAAAGCACCTTGCCACAGCTCTGCTGTGGCCCTACCTGCCCTTAGGAAGCCATAATATGGGGTTTAAAGCTTCAATTAGTCCCTCAGAAGACTCTCAGGACCTCAGGAGAAGTTGCTTGCTGCTTGTAAATGTAGGCCCCGCCCACCTCACTCGATGTTGCTGGGGCCTACACAAAACTAACAAACCCTGCCTGAAAGCCATGTGGGTTATAAACAACCCCAAAGAACCCTCAAGCAAATGTCCCATAAAACAGAAAACGTTACTCCCAGATACAAAAACGTTTGTCCCAAATTCACATAAACTGAGTGCCCACAAAAAATTAACTCTTTATGCAAGTTAGTAAAAACCTCTGATAACACTAGGATTACTGCTTACCCTTCCCCTAATGGGGACACTGTCAGCCTTTATGAGTTAACACAGTCTCTGCAGAAAATATGACTGAACATACCTAATTGCTATTAGTGAAAAAATGGCAAAACAAAGTTTGCCCTGTGCAATGTCTTTAGTCCCTTAGTCGTTAGAACATTTGGTGCAGTGTGTTAATTCCCTTTATAGCGGGCTAGTAGCAGACTACAGGTACAGATTGCTATATGCGGATACACTCTCACTCACCCCACTCTTCATGCGGTAGCCTCACTCGGTCTGTGCTCCCGGATCTGACTCCTTTCACAGCAGAAGGAAGGAGGTCTTACCTGGTGTAGAGTGTCCGCTTGCAACCTCCACAAACGCAGTTCCTGTTGCGTCCTTGCTTTCACAGCTCGCCCGGTCACAGCTGCACTCTAGCGCTGCTTTCCAATTAGGGGTGTGATCCAAAAGCAAACTCCTTCCTGTTTGCAATTAACTTGAAGTAGAAAAGAAAAAAGCGGATCCATCCAATACTTTCCAAAACACAGTGACTTTATTATAGCAGTTTTCTTTCACAGATAACCGTAGTAATAACTTCAGAGACACACACTTAAAACCATGGGAGCTGATATGATATGAGGTCCGGTTTCAGTCTTACATGTTTCGGCGGATCCTGACCGCCTTAATCATAGACCATCATGCTCCCATGGTTTTAAGTGTGTGTCTCTGAAGTTATTACTACGGTTATCTGTGAAAGAAAACTGCTATAATAAAGTCACTGTGTTTTGGAAAGTATTGGATGGATCCGCTTTTTTCTTTTATACCTCATTGCTGTATAGCAAGAAACAGTTCCTCACAAGTTTTCCAGTACTCTTCAGCTTCTGTGGGAACAGCAGTGGACCTTAGTTACAAATGCTAAGATCATCATCCTCCAAGCAGAAATCTTCATCTATGTCCTGCCTGAGAGTAAATAGTACAACACCGATACCATTTAAAAATAACAAACACTTGATTGAAGATAAAATAAAACTAACAGTTTAACACCTCTTCTCTTTACCCTTCCTGCTTAGAGCCAGCAAAGAGAATGACTGGGGGGTGGAGTTAAGGGGGGGAGCTATATAGACAGCTCTGCTGTGGTGATCTCTTTGCTACTTCCTGTCAGGAAGGACAATATCCCACAAGTTAGGATGAATCTGTGGACTTGGTACATCTTGCAAAAGAAAATTAAACTTACATTATTCAGCCAGAACATGAAATATTAAACAATTTTCCAATTTACTTCTATTATTTAATTTACTTTGTTCTCTTGATATCCTTGGTTGAAATCTAAACCTAGGTAGGCTCAGCAACAGCACTACTGGGTGCTAGATGCTGGTGGCTCAACATATATGACTTATCATACGCTCAACCAATGTGTTCAAATAGCTCCCAGTAGTGCATTACTGCTTCTTCTCTAAAGGATACCAAAAGAAAGAAGCAAATTTGAATAAAAAAAAAAAAGTAAATTAGAAAACAAAATTCCAATTTCTATAATCAAATTTACTTCCTGATATCCTTTGCTGAAAGCCCTTTTTCATAAGAACCTACTAAAGCAGTCTCAGGGGCACGTTACTTCAGCACTAGATGTAGACCATTGTAAAAATTGTTGCAAACACTGCTGCCATATTGTGCCTATGAAACATGAACACTATTGAGCCTGAATCAGTATTCACTCACGGGGAGGAGCAGTTTCAACAAAAGGATACCAAAAGAAAGAGAAATTTTAATAACTGAAAACTAAATTTTTTTGTACACTCTGAATCATGAAAGTTTAATATAGACTTCCAAGTCCCTTTATTATTTGCAAAACTACAAACTCTAGTAAGAAAAAAAGGTTTATTTTCTATTAATTATGAACATTAGAGCCAACTGTAAATGCTTTCATTCACTAGAACGCAACTGCTTTAGGCAGCTTTGATCTTTTTAAAACAGACAGGTTACAGAATTTGCTTTTGGTGTCTCAATACTTTCATACAAAGTATTATTTAAAAAAAAAAAAAAAAAGTTATAATTTCCCATGTCTTTTTAATATCAGAAGCACTGGTCACAGACCTTCAGTCGCATCAAATGAGTAAACACATATATAAAGGAAAACAAAGTTTATGCTTACCCGATACATTTCTTTCGAGATATGGAGAGAGTCTACAATGTTATTCAATTACTAGTGGAAATATCACTCCTGGCCAGCAGGAGAAGGCAAAGAGCACCACAGCAAAGCTGTTAAGTGATATGGAGAGTCAACAATATCATTTAATTACTAGTGGGCACCAATACCCAAGCTAGAGGACACAGAATCAACAGGGAGGGAGAACAAGACAGGCAGACCTAAACAGAAGGCACCACAGCTTAAAGAACCTCCCAAAAGAGGCCTCAGCCGAAGCAAAAGTATCAAATTTGGAAAATTTGGAAAAAGTATGCAGAGAGGACCAAGTTGCACCCTTGCAAATCTGTTCCACAGAGGCTTCATTTTTGAAAGACCAAGAAGAGGAGACAGCCCTAGTGGAATGAGCTTTAATTCTCTCAGGAGGCTGCTGGCCAGCAGTCTCATAAGCAAAACAAATTATACTTCTCAACCCAAGGGAAAGAGAAGTAGCAGTAGCCTTTTTACCCTTACGCTTTCCTGAGAAACAAACAGTGCAGAAGACTGGCGATAATCCTTAGTCGCCTGAAGGTAGAATTTTAGAGAACGCACAACATCCAAGTTGTGCAACAGACGTTCTTTATGAGAAGAAGGAATGGGACAGAGAGAAGGAACAACAATTTTCTGATTAATATTTCTATCCGAAAACACTTTAGGAAGAAACCCAAATTTAGTACTAAGATCCCCATTATAAGCATGAAAGATAAGGTAAGGCGAATCACACTGGAGAGTTTCGGAACTCTCGGCTTTGCAAACAGAAGAGATGGCAATAAAAAACAAAACCTTCCAAGATAGCAACTTAATATCTATGGAATGTATTGTCTCAAACGGAGCCTGCTGCAAACTTTAAGAACAAGCTTAAAGGGACACTGAACCCCAATTTTTTCTTTCATGATTCAGATAGAACATGCAATTTTAAGCAACTTTCTAATTTGCTCCAATTATCAAATTTTATTTATTCTCTTGGTATCTTTATTTGAAAAGCAAGAATGTAAGTTTAGATGCCAGACCATTTTTGGTGAACAACCTGGGTTGTTCTTGCTGATTGGTGGATAAATTCACCCACCAATGAACAAGAGCTGTCCAGTGTTCTGAACAAAAAAATAGCTTAGATGACTTTTTTCAAATAAAGATAGCAAGAGAACGAAGAAAAATTAATAGGAGTAACTTAGAAAGTTTCTTAAAATTGCATGCTCTATCTGAATCACAAAAGAAAAAACTTGGGTTCAGTGTCCCATTAAGGCTCCAAGGAAGAGCAACAGGTTTAAACACAGGCCTGACAAAAAGATTCAACATCTGGCATATCCGCCAAACGCTTGTGTAACAAACTAGATAAATCAGAAATCTGACCTTTCAGAAAACTGACAACCATTTCTCCAGACCTTCCTGGAGAAAAGACAAAATTCTAGGAATCCTGACCCTACTCCAAGAGAAGCCTTTAGATTCACACCAATAAAGGTATTTACGCCATACCTTATGGTAAATTTATCGAGTAACAGGCTTGCGAGCCTGGATCATGGTCTCAATGACCGACTCAGTAAATCCACTCTTAGACAGAACTAAGCGTTCAATCTCAAAGCAGTCAGCTTCAGAGAAACGAGATTTGGATGGAGGAATGGACCCAGAGTTAGAAAATCCTTCCTCAGAGGCAACCTCCAAGGTGCCCAAGATGACATCTTCACTAGGTCTGCATACCAGATCCAGCGAGGCCATGCAGGAGCTATTAGAATTACTGATGCTCTCTCCTGTGTGAGACGAGCAATATCTAGACCGAAATCCCATGGAATTGCCAGAGCATCTATCAGAGCGGCCTGAGGACCTCTTGATCTTTAAACATACTTTGGAAGCTTGGCGTTCTGCCGAGACACCATCAGATCCAACTCCGGAACCCCCCATTTGAGGGTTAACCTGGAGAACACCTCCAGATGGAGAGCCCACTCCCCGAAATGAAATGTCTGTCTGCTCAGGAAATCCGCTTCCCAGTTGTCCACTCCAGGAATGTGGATGTCGGACAATTGTGAGCTTCCGCCCACTGAATAATCCGTGCCACCTCCTTCATGGCTAATGAACTCAAGAGTTCCTCCCTGGTGGTTGATGTAAGCCACTGAGGTGATTTTGTCCGACTGAAACCTGATAAACCGGGCTAAGGACAACTGAGGCCAAGCCATCAGAGCATTGTAAATCACTCTCAATTCAAAGATGTTTATGGGGAGAGCAGACTTCTCCCGAGTCCATAGTCCCTGCGCCTTTAACAAGTCCAAGACTGCTCCCCAGCCTAGCATCCGTGAACGCAATCACCTAGGAAGGTCTCCGGAAGCATGTGCCCTGAGACAGATGGTCCTGAGAAAGCCACCACAGAAGAGTCTCTTGTTTACTGGTCTAGATCTATCCTCTGAGACAGATCCAAATGGTCTCCGTTCTATTATCTGAGCATGCATAATTGCAGAGCTCTCAAATGGAATTGAGCAAAGGGAACGATGTCCATGGAAGTGACCATCAGACCAATTCCCTCCTTACATTGAGCCACTGATGGCCAAACAGTAGACTGTAGAGAGAGGCAAGAGGAGAGAATTCTTGATTTTCTGACCTCCGTCAGAAATTTTTTCATAGATAGGGAATCTATTATGGTCCCTAAGAAGACCACCCTTGTAGCTGGAACAAAGGGAACTCTTTTTCAGATTCACTTTCCAACCGTGGGAACGTAGAAAAGACAATAAGATCTCTGTATGAGAGTTTGCTTGTTGAAAAGTTGGTGCCTGAACCAATGTCATCCAGGAATGGCGCTACTGCAATTGCCTGGGACCTGATTACTGCCAAGAAAGCCCCCAGAACCTTTGAGAAAATTCTGGGAGCTGTGGCAAGGCCAAAATAGAAGACCCACAAACAAAGTGTTTGTTTAGAAAGGCGAATCTGAAGAATTTGTGATGATCCCTGTGGATGGGAACATGAAGATATGTGTCCTTCAGGTCTATGGTCGTCATGAACTGACCCTCTTGGACCAAAGGAAGAATGGAACAAATGACTTCCATTTTGAAGGACGGTACCCCGAGAAACTTGTTGAGGCACTTTAGGTCTAAAATGGATCGAAAAGTTCCCTCTTTTTTGGCAATACAAACTGCAGGTTGCCATTGAAGACCTTGATGAAGATACATCTTCAATTAAGCTTCCAGCTTTTTGTCCATGGGATTCTGCAAGGAGCAGCTATCCTTTATAAGGATCGTAGTTCTCTTAGCCAGAGTAGCAGGGGCATATTATGGCCTAGGCCAACAAGGCCAGTGCCTAGGGCAGCAGATTTGGGAGGGGCAGCACATCTGCCCTATCCTCTCTCTAAAAGCCAGCACACAGTACAGTGAGCGATAAAGTACAGGCTTTTACAGAGAAGACAAGGCACGTGCACTGATTAAGGTCACTCTTTACAGGCAGTGCTCCTTTAAACTGTTGCTTCATTTAGAGCTGCCGGCATTTTTGCAGTGGAAGTGTTCTTGGTGAGAAACTGCCCAGGGATATGCTTACAAGGTGAGGCTGGAGGAGAAGACCTTGTGCCGATATGCTGCCTTCCCTTGTCAGCTATGGTGGATCTGCGAGCGCAGTGCTTATTGCAGGTCTTAGTTACTAACCGACTGGATGCATCTGTGCACTGCTTAGATCAGCTTGTGATGTCTAATCGTAAACTCTCAGCGCTAATGTATGTTAGCTACTAATAGCCAGCTCTCTCTGCATTCATGAACCCACTAAGTAAATAGTAAACGGACACTTAAAACATTTCATTACTTGAATGATGGTAATTACTGTATGTTGTTTCATGTAAAGGGCAGTGATAGTTTTCAAAGTGTATTCTTCTTTCCCTCCCTTCCTCAACTCACTACCTCCCTCTCTTATTTCTTTCCCTCCCTTCTTTCTCTCAACTCGCTCCCTCCCTTCTTTCCCTCCCCCATTTTCTCCTCTCCCTACCCACTTTTCTCTTCTCCCTCTCTTCCTTCTTTCCTTTCCCTCCCTTTTCTCCCCTCCCCTTCTTTTCTCTCCCTTCTCTCAGGGAGAAAATGGTATGAGATGCATGCAATTCAACCCACATGTATGCAAGCGTTTTGCTAGCCATTTTATTTTGAATTGTTATGGGGGAAAAAAAAAAAAAAAAAAAAAAAAACATTTTACACACTGACCCAAAAACATTAAGGGGAAAAAAGGCCTAAAACCTTTTTTTTCTATGTGGGGGGGGGGGGGGGGGGGCTGTTTTAATAAGAACAAAAATCCCCTCAAAGGTTGAAGTCCTTTGTTGTTTACACAGTTTGAGTCCGTTGGGGTTTATATATAGTGCTTAGTTAAATAATATATCACTGGAGCAGAGTTATTACTTGACTATGTGTGTTGTTTAAATTGCATGGCTTCAATTGCTTATAATTAGCTGCTTTAATTGATGCACAGAGAAGGTATGCAGAGCGAGAAGAGGAGACTGCTATTGCATCTTTAATGTCTACGATGGGGTTAACAGCTTCATTTCAAGCTAAAGGCATTGCAGTCAGGTAGCTGTGCACTCCAAAGAAGGAGGGGGACGGGGTATTCCAAGCTGTCAGTAATCACAGCCCTGTAAATTCAGCTAGAAACTTTTCTCCTGCATTCAGAAATGTTACGAGCACAGAAGGGGGGGCAAGTGCTGTGTAAATAAGTGTGTGTCTGATGTTTCACTGTGTTCCATGTAAAAGGTTTACTCAACAATAAATATCTGAGGATTTATTATCCTGTCTAAAAATAATTTGTTTATGTCTCAATCTGCAGGAAAAAATGGCCATTCCTTGCAAATTCGGACACTTTCAGATACATTTTAAATTTGGTGGAGTATTTATAAATGTCTTTGGTATGATTGAAATATATGTTTTCCTGAATGAGAGAGAGAACATTAAAAAAATATGTTTCCGTGTCTTTAAAAAAAAAGAAAAAAAAGTTTGCTGTATGTTGAATGTTGGGAGTGAATTTACAGTAGGCAAGTTGATATTAGCTTGTGTGTATCGCTGTAAAAGCTTACCTTGGTGCATTTTTTCTTTCTTTGTGGTAATTATTCAGGCTAGAGTCTAAGCTAAGAAATCTGACGCTGTAATGACTTGCTTGTTATTGCTGAAACTTGATTTTAAAGTCATATGTATGTTCTAAAAATGCTATTAACACGCATAATTAAGTTTTAAGTGATATTTGTTTTATGCAAATAAAGACTGCAGAGAGATTTAATGTGTTTCCACATGTTGGAGGCATATAAATATATTGCTTTTGCAAGTGAACTAATTAAAGGGACATTATACACTCATTTTTTCTTTGCATAAATGTTTTGTAGATGATCTATTAATATAGCCCATAAAGTTTTTGGTTTTTTTAAATGTATAGTATTTCTTATTTTTAACATTGCTTTGATTTTCAGACTCCTAACCAAGCCCCAAAGTTTTATGAGAATACCGTCAGCTACCTACTCCAGCTTGCTCCTGTTTGTGTAAAGGGTCTTTTCATATGCAAAAGAAGGGGGAGGGGGGAGTGTCTTATTTCCCACTTGCAGTGGGCTTTCCCACTACCTTTTCAACAGAGCTTCTAAGTAAGTTTTTAAACAGTTTTATACTGGATTTTTATCTCAGTATCTGTGCATCATATTCCTATTACATGCAGTTATAGGAAAAACAGAATTTATGCTTACCTGATAAATTACTTTCTCTTGCGGTGTATCCAGTCCACGGATTCATCCTTTACTTGTGGGATATTCTCATTCCCTACAGGAAGTGGCAAAGAGAGCACACAGCAGAGCTGTCCATATAGCTCCCCCTCTAGCTCCACCCCCCAGTCATTCGACCAAAGGTTAGGAAGAAAAAGGAGAAACCATAGGGTGCAGTGGTGACTGTAGTTTAAACAAAAAAAATTTACCTGACTTAATTGCCAGGGAGGGCCAGGGACTGGATACACCGCAAGAGAAAGTAATTTATCAGGTAAGCATAAATTCTGTTTTCTTTTGCAAGGTGTATCCAGTCCACGGATTCATCCTTTACTTGTGGGATACCAATACCAAAGCTTTAGGACACGGATGAAGGGAGGGAACAAGGCAGGTACCTTAAATGGAAGGCACCACAGCTTGCAAAACCTTTCTCCCAAAAATAGCCTCCGAAGAAGCAAAAGTATCGAATTTGTAAAATTTTGAAAAAGTATGCAGTGAAGACCAAGTCGCTGCATTACAAATCTGTTCAACAGAAGCCTCGTTTTTAAAAGCCCATGTGGAAGCCACTGCTCTGGTAGAATGAGCAGTAATAGTTTCAGGAGGCTGCTGGCCAGCAGTCTCATAAGCCAAACAGATGATGTTTTTCAGCCAAAAGGAAAGAGAGGTAGCAGTCGCTTTCTGACCTCTCCTCTTACCAGAATAGATAACAAACAAGGAAGATGTTTGTCTGAAATCCTTAGTTGCTTGCAAATAGAACTTTAGAGCACAAACTACATCAAGATTGTGCAACAAACGTTCCTTCTTCGAAAAAGGATTAGGACACAGAGAAGGAACAACTATTTCCTGGTTAATATTCTTATTAGAAACCACTTTAGGAAGGAAACCAGGTTTGGTACGCAAAACTACCTTATCTGCGTGGAACACCAGGTAAGGTGAATCGCACTGTAAGGCAGATAATTCTGAGACACTTCGAGCAGAAGAGATATCTACCAAAAACAAAACTTTCCAAGATAACTTAATATCTATGGAATGTAAAGGTTCAAACGGAACCCCTTGAAGAACTGAAAGAACTAGATTTAGACTCCATGGCGGAGCCACAGGTTTATAGACAGGCTTGATTCTGACTAAGGCCTGTGCAAACGCTTGAACGTCTGGAACCTCTGCCAGACGCTTGTGTAAAAGGATAGACAAAGCAGATATCTGTCCTTTTAAGGAACTAGCTGACAATCCTTTCTCCAAACCTTCTTGGAGAAAGGACAATATCCTGGGAATCCTAATCTTACTCCATGAGTAACCCTTGGATTCACACCAACAAAGATATTTCTAACACCACATTCACTTTACCCTCCCGAGAGAGACCCTAGTGCTTAGAGCCGGCAAAGAGAATGACTGGGGGGTGGAGCTAGAGGGGGAGCTATATGGACAGCTCTGCTGTGTGCTGTCTTTGCCACTTCCTGTAGGGAATGAGAATATCCCACAAGTAAAGGATGAATCCGTGGACTGGATACACCTTGCAAGAGAAATGAGTGTATACTGTCCCTTTAAGGAATTTGTAAATGCGATATGTGTGACTTTTGGTCATGTTCTGGCACATAAGTTTTTTTTCTGGCAAGTGATTAATAGGTTGATTTAAGTATGTTATGTGCGTAATGTAAGATTCATACAAGGAGTTGAAAAAGGAGAAAAGAAAAGACTATATGCTGTACGTTATTAAATGTATCTCAAGTAGTTGGGTCTGTTTCTGATGCAAGTAGAGTAATTCAGTAGAGTTTTAATATAAATCAGTAACATATTACGGTGTACTATTATTTATGCTGTGATGGCTCTCATTTACATATATGCAGGTTATGATACAGCAAAGAAGTAGAATTTTAATAGTAAATAATACTAGTTTCCTAATCATGGCTAGGTTATATGTAATATACATGTTATAAATAGTAAGTCCTTAAAGGGACAGTACACTGTAAAATTGTGTTTATGTTGATGTGTTTTCAATGATTTGTTATTCCAGCTGTGTAGCATAAAAAAAGTAGGAAAATTGTATTTTCAGGTTTATTTGTATATATGAAGTAGTTGCTTTTGTGCTTTTAAATCACAGCCTATAACAATGGGTTAAGTTTCAGGAAATAGCATATCCCATTGTCCTTATCTGATATTTGTCTGGAAAACCGGAGCTCAGTGCTTAGACAGAGCAATGGAAAGTGTCATTTTATTAGTTTACTATCCTGTGCCCTACGGAGAGAGTGATTTCTTCTTCTGACCGTGTTAGGCTATTCAATAGATGAGACTCCAGTATATAAAAATTTTATTATAAGTGGGTATACCATAGGCTGAATCAGTTATTTCAAATGCCAAAATAGGGGTGAAGGAGCTACTTGTAAACAATTAAATGCACTCCATCAGGCGAGGAGGATCATTGGGAACAATTTAAAGGTGAGATCATTTTTGGGTAAACTGTCCTTTTCATCTACTAGTGTACATTATTATTATTCTTTTTAGAAAGCTCATATTGTAGTATACAAGTGTTATATTTACTCAGAGAGTTGCACAATGTTGAATACTAAATTATATGTAAAAAATTAAATCAAATAATTGTGTATTTATTAAAATCATGGTTATGTAAAAGTATAGCATAGGCTTTTCACAAATTATTTGTGCCAAACAGGATTTATTTAACAGTGGGTTTGCACTGTGCATGCAAGCAGGGGCTATACAGAACAGTGGCTGTGCCATTATTATCACACTTTTTACAGAGTATAATATTGTGTGTTCCTTTGTAAATTTATGGTTAGGGATTTTATTTGTAAATGTGCAACTAGAGTTTATTGATCTTCTGAAGTGATTGCATTATTAGCGTGATCTCATAGTATTGTGCATGGTAGAAGTTGCAAAACCAGGGCATAGAAGGTTGTTATTGGATATTAATTATTTGTAGTGTTTTGCTAGAATGTGGTATTTTTCAGTGTAAGTATATGTGCTGAATTTCAAGTTGATGGTGGTTGTTAAAAGTTTGTCGGAGAATTATTCTCACAGCGCTAGAAGGACCTATAGCTCCTATCTAAAATGGGCCCCCAATGCCCATGGGAAGAGTATCAAAATAAGATAAGTAAAGAGTGGAGCGCCAACAAAGGCAAGGTCTAGTGTGTGTGTGAGGGATGTATTCACACTCTTGTGTGGGAGCTGTATCCCTGTGATTAACTACAAAGGTTTAATAATGGTTACTAAAATGATAAAGATAAAAATTATGACACAATTTTAATACAAACACAAATTACATCACTAAACATGGATCCATGGTACATAAAAACAAATATATATATATGTATATATATTTATAAAAACAATTCTAAAAAACAGTTCTAAAAAACACAACACTTAAAATATAGGTTCGGATACCAGGGGGAATATGTCCCTCCAAGGAAAAGTACAATATTGATAGTACTGATATGAGTTTGTGAATCGTAGAGGTGGTTAAACTAAACTACCCTCTATAACATTGGGTTCAGGGCTACCCAGAAATAGTTCAAATCACTGGTAGGTTGGTTCCTACTAGTCTGATCTATGCAATATACAAATTGTACAGAAGCAGAGAAATATATAAAAATATGAGAAAATACAGATAAAAATTCACAACGTGGTGTGTATCATATGTGAAAATACGGATACAAATTCAGATAATACTGATGAAAATTCACAACGTGATGTGTGCCATATGTGAAAAAAATGGGAAAAAAAACAGAATTTATGCTTACCTGATAAATTACTTTCTCCAACGGTGTGTCCGGTCCACGGCGTCATCCTTACTTGTGGGATATTCTCTTCCCCAACAGGAAATGGCAAAGAGTCCCAGCAAAGCTGGTCACATGATCCCTCCTAGGCTCCGCCCACCCCAGTCATTCGACCGACGGACAGGAGGAAATATATATAGGAGAAACCATATGATACCGTGGTGACTGTAGTTAGA
This sequence comes from Bombina bombina, assembly GCF_027579735.1. Classification (NCBI taxonomy): domain Eukaryota; kingdom Metazoa; phylum Chordata; class Amphibia; order Anura; family Bombinatoridae; genus Bombina; species Bombina bombina. Next base: position 915,565,308 of record NC_069499.1, read on the forward strand.
GAAAATAATTCATCAGACCTGATTAAAAAACCAGGGCGGGCCGTGGACCGGACACACCGTTGGAGAAAGTAATTTATCAGGTAAGCATAAATTCTGTTTTCTCCAACATTGGTGTGTCCGGTCCACGGCGTCATCCTTACTTGTGGGAACCAATACCAAAGCTTTAGGACACGGATGAAGGGAGGGAGCAAATCAGGTCACCTAAATGGAAGGCACCACGGCTTGCAAAACCTTTCTCCCAAAAATAGCCTCCGAAGAAGCAAAAGTATCAAATTTGTAAAATTTGGCAAAAGTGAGCAGTGAAGACGAAGTCGCTGCCTTACATATCTGGTCAACAGAAGCCTCGTTCTTGAAGGCCCATGTGGAAGCCACAGCCCTAGTGGAGTGAGCTGTGATTCTTAAAGGAGGCTGCCGTCCGGCAGTCTCATAAGCCAATCGGATAATGCTTTTAAGCCAAAAGGAAAGAGAGGTAGAAGTCGCTTTTTGACCTCTCCTTTTACCAGAATAAACAACAAACAAGGAAGATGTTTGTCTGAAATCTTTAGTAGCCTCTAAATAGAATTTTAGAGCACGGACTACGTCCAAATTGTGTAACAAACGTTCCTTCTTTGAAACTGGATTCGGACACAAAGAAGGTACAACTATCTCCTGGTTAATATTTTTGTTGGAAACAACTTTCGGAAGAAAACCAGGCTCAGTACGCAAAACCACCTTATCTGCATGGAACACCAGATAGGGCGGAGAACACTGCAGAGCAGATAACTCTGAAACTCTTCTAGCAGAAGAAATTGCAACTAAAAACAAAACTTTCCAAGATAGTAACTTAATATCTATGGAATGTAAAGGTTCAAACGGAACCCCTTGAAGAACTGAAAGAACTAGATTTAGACTCCAGGGAGGAGTCAAAGGTCTGTAAACAGGCTTGATCCTAACCAGAGCCTGAACAAATGCTTGAACATCTGGCACGGCTGCCAGTCTTTTGTGAAGTAAAACAGATAAAGCAGAGATCTGTCCCTTTAGAGAACTTGCAGATAATCATTTCTCCAAACCTTCTTGTAGAAAGGATAGAATCTTAGGAATTTTTATCTTGTTCCATGGGAATCCTTTAGATTCACACCAACAGATATATTTTTTCCATATTTTATGGTAAATTTTTCTAGTTACAGGCTTTCTAGCCTGAATCAGAGTATCTATTACAGAATCTGAAAACCCACGCTTTGATAAAATCAAGCGTTCAATCTCCAAGCCGTCAGTTGGAGGGAAACCAGATTCGGATGTTTGAATGGACCCTGAACAAGAAGGTCCTGTCTCAAAGGTAGCTTCCATGGTGGAGCCGATGACATATTCACCAGGTCTGCATACCAAGTCCTGCGTGGCCACGCAGGAGCTATCAAGATCACCGAGGCCCTCTCCTGATTGATCCTGGCTACCAGCCTGGGAATGAGAGGAAACGGTGGGAATACATAAGCTAGGTTGAAGGTCCAAGGTGCTACTAGTGCATCTACTAGAGTCGCCTTGGGATCCCTGGATCTGGACCCGTAGCAAGGAACCTTGAAGTTCTGACGAGACGCCATCAGATCCATGTCTGGAATGCCCCATAATTGAGTTATTTGGGCAAAGATTTCCGGATGGAGTTCCCACTCCCCCGGATGGAATATCTGACGACTCAGAAAATCCGCTTCCCAATTTTCCACTCCTGGGATGTGGATCGCAGACAAGTGGCAGGAGTGATCCTCCGCCCATTGAATTATCTTGGTCACTTCTTTCATCGCCAGGGAACTCCTTGTTCCCCCCTGATGATTGATATATGCAACGGTCGTCATGTTGTCTGACTGAAACCTTATGAATTTGGCCTTTGCTAGTTGAGGCCAAGCTCTGAGAGCATTGAATATCGCTCTCAGTTCCAGAATGTTTATCGGGAGAAGAGACTCTTCCCGAGACCATAGACCCTGAGCTTTCAGGGATTCCCAGACCGCGCCCCAGCCCACTAGACTGGCGTCGGTCGTGACAATGACCCACTCTGGTCTGCGGAAGCTCATTCCCTGTGACAGATTATCCAGGGTCAGCCACCAACGGAGTGAATCTCTGGTCTTTTGATCTACTTGAATCATCGGAGACAAGTCTGTATAATCCCCATTCCACTGTCTGAGCATGCACAGTTGTAATGGTCTTAGATGAATTCGTGCAAAAGGAACTATGTCCATTGTTGCAACCATCAATCCTATTACTTCCATGCACTGCGCTATGGAAGGACGAGGAACAGAATGAAGTACTTGACAAGAGCTTAGAAGTTTTGATTTTCGGACCTCTGTCAGAAAAATCCTCATTTCTAAGGAATCTATTATTGTTCCCAAGAAGGGAACTCTTGTTGACGGGGACAGAGAACTTTTTTCTTTGTTCACCTTCCATCCGTGAGATCTGAGAAAGGCTAGGACGATGTCCGTATGAGCCTTTGCTTTTGACAGGGACGACGCTTGAATCAGGATGTCGTCCAAGTAAGGTACTACTGCAATGCCCCTTGGTCTTAGAACCGCTAGAAGGGACCCTAGTACCTTTGTGAAAATCCTTGGAGCAGTGGCTAATCCAAATGGAAGTGCCACAAACTGGTAATGCTTGTCCAGAAAAGCGAACCTTAGGAACTGATGATGTTCCTTGTGGACAGGAATATGTAGGTACGCATCCTTTAAATCCACGGTAGTCATAAATTGATTTTCCTGGATAGTAGGTAGGATCGTTCGAATAGTTTCCATTTTGAACGATGGTACCCTGAGAAATTTGTTTAGGATCTTTAGATCCAAAATTGGTCTGAATGTTCCCTCTTTTTTGGGAACTATGAACAGATTGGAATAAAATCCCATTCCTTGTTCTCTTATTGGAACTGGATGTATCACTCCCATCTTTAACAGGTCTTCTACACAATGTAAAAATGCCTGTCTCTTTATTTGGTTTGAAGATAATTGAGACCTGTGGAACCTTCCCCTTGGGGGTAGTTCCTTGAATTCCAGGAGATAACCTTGAGAAACTATTTCTAGCGCCCAAGGATCCTGAACATCTCTTGCCCAAGCCTGAGCAAAGAGAGAAAGTCTGCCCCCCACTAGATCCGGTCCCGGATCGGGGGCTATCCCTTCATGCTGTTTTGGTAGCAGTGGTAGGCTTCTTGGCCTGCTTACCCTTGTTCCAGCCTTGCATTGGTTTCCAGGCTGGTTTGGGTTGTGAAGTATTACCCTCTTGCTTAGAGGATGCAGAATTAGAGGCTGGTCTAGAGGTCTGGAGTGTTGTTCTCCCATTTACATCCTGTGCAGCTGCTGCTGGATATCCTTTATTGAAGCAGCAGCAATACGATACTGGGAGCTAGCTGAGCAGATAAGTGTGATTTAAGACAACTCAGCATTGACCAAGAGAAGTTAAAGGACTGGGGGTGGAGCACATGACAAAATGTCTGACAGTGAGAATTAGTAACACGGCCAGAGCACTGAGAGATATCAGGTATTGATGTAACTGGAGTGAGTAAGGGAACCTTCTTCCTGAGCACAGACATTGGAGCCTGTTATCAGCATGAACTCATATGTGTAAGGTTTTGAGGATTTCCCAGCCTTCTATTTTTATTCCATCATTTTTTTATATTTTTTCACATTGTTAGGTTTATTTTTCTTTACCTTGACATCAAAGATTTGAACTGTTTTACTATTGCACCATCTTAAGGATCTGAACTATTTATCGGAACCATTAACTATTCTTTAACTTTTGGATACAATTTTTATCAGGATCACCATAATGTCACCACCATCTGATCTTTATGGATACTAATTTGGAACTAATTTGAGTCTCATGTTTATAACCTCTGGGGACATTTTCTAGGAATATATTTTTATTTTTTATTTTTTATTTTCCTATTGTATTTATTTGTATTCTGTACTTTTGCAAACAAACTTCTTTTTCACCCACCACATCACACATCACTCACTGTGTGATCTGTCACATTTTTTACACATTTTTTTGCGCACAGGTTTAGAGTTTCATTTTCCCAGGATTTTTTTCACCATTTTTTTGGAAACATTTTTGATCAACACTAGTTTGTGTACACACTAATACAATCTGTGATCACCTTTTATAACTATTTTTTCCCATTTTTTTCACATATGGCACACATCACGTTGTGAATTTTCATCAGTATTATCTGAATTTTTATCCGTATTTTCACATATGATACACACCACGTTGTGAATTTTTATCTGTATTTTCTCATATTTTTATATATTTCTCTGCTTCTGTACAATTTGTATATCGCATAGATCAGACTAGTAGGAACCAACCTACCAGTGATTTGAACTATTTCTGGGTAGCCCTGAACCCAATGTTATAGAGGGTAGTTTAGTTTAACCACCTCTACGATTCACAAACTCATATCAGTACTATCAATATTGTACTTTTCCTTGGAGGGACATATTCCCCCTGGTATCCGAACCTATATTTTAAGCGTTGTGTTTTTTAGAACTGTTTTTTAGAATTGTTTTTATAAATATATATACATATATATATTTGTTTTTATGTACCATGGATCCATGTTTAGTGATGTAATTTGTGTTTGTATTAAAATTGTGTCATAATTTTTATCTTTATCATTTTAGTAACCATTATTAAACCTTTGTAGTTAATCACAGGGATACAGCTCCCACACAAGAGAGTGTGAATACATCCCTCACACACACACTAGACCTTGCCTTTGTTGGCGCTCCACTCTTTACTTATCTTATGTTGTTAAAAGTTTGTGCCAGCTTTTAATGTTTTGTTTTGTGTAGGACAGTTGGCTTTAAGTTTTTTCTAAGAAAATGTTATGTTTTTATTTTTAGTGAATGTGTGGGTAAGGGTTCTGTATTAATTGGATATTGAATATTGAGGTGGTTGATTCTGCCTGATTTTAAGGATACTACTTCTTTTAGGAGTGCATGTCTTTTAGTTTGCTGTAATATTGAATTTGCGTGACACATAGGGTGTTTCACGTGAACAAAGGTGGGAGTATTGATAGTGTTGATGAGTATCTTTATGTGATTTGGGTGATTGTTTTAAGAAAATGAACCTAAAATGTTTTTGTTATTAAACGCAATATTTGCATTTGCAGGATGAGATCATGAAGCTGTATTCAGAAAGTAAAAACACAAACTAAATTATTTTTGAGTTTTTCATATTAAGGTAAATCTGTACAGATAAAATTCCATAGTGCACTCTCCAAAAGATTGAATGCAAGTAAACCTTCTAAATAAAGAGATGCCTGGTGCCTAGGTGAAGAAAAGAAAAAAAAAGAAGATTAAAAGACCTTTTGTCAAGTTTGTTTTAACCCTATCTTTTGGATCCATTCTTTGCTTTGCATGCTGGTACCAGCCCCAGAACTGGACTCTGGGTAATCTATGACTATTTCCTATGATGTGTGTCTTCAAAACAAAGACTATCCTTCTCTGGACTGTGCTTTGCCTGTTGGAATTGAGGACCGGTTACACTGTTACAAAGTACAGAGTCATCCACAGCTAAATTAGGGGAGTATTATTTTAACTTGTTTGCTTATATTGCTTGTTTTGTATTCTATTATGTTATTTTTATTGATCATATTAGTTATAGAAAGTCATATAGCTTTGTCTGCAGAAACGTATGTCTTATTTGTATTAGTACACATAGTTTATGTACTTAAACAAAGTAACCCTCTAGATAAGGGTAACTCTAAACCTTGCAGTATTGTAACCTATTGAATGGCCCACTGAGTATAGAGAATAGGTTTGCACCTTTATAGTTTAATGAAAATGCTGCAATATCTCAGAATATTCTAGACCCTTCACCGTTGTATAACACAGAAGGTTCACCCATGTTTCTATACCGCCCTTAATATTTAAGCGAAGAAGGGATGTGTGTCTTGCAGTGGAGAAAGGTATGAGAATAGGTCATTTTATAGGAATTTTCCATTGTAATCATTCCTTAGTATATTATCAAACTACTCAAAATAAAGAGAGTGAGGACACGTCTCAGATAGAAATTTATATCAATTATACAGAGAAATATGAGTTTTGGGAGTAGTATAATTATAATGGTATTGATGGTATATTTTCTACCTACAATGGCTCTTATTGGATCTGTGTTATGAAAGCAAATGTATTTTTTCCCTTTATTAACTGGTATGGTATCTGTAATTTGAGTTTTGTAATTCCAGGTGTTTGTAAGTGAAAGGAATTATCTTACCATAAAGATGTGTTTACCTTTAGAGAGATTTTGTAGTTTTAATAATGTTATGATTGTATTCTTTCCTCATACAGAAGTGTGAGAGAATTTAGGTTGCCTAAAATAATTAAATTAGTAGAGCTTATATCAGATGAGACAGCTGATTCTATTAAGATCATATTTGGAGAATTATAAATATTATAATGCAGAATAAAGCAACACTAAGTTATTTTTTTTTAGTAGTTCAAAGAGAAAGTGTGAAGAAATTCATTTTAAAGAAAATATTTTTATTGACCGTTTTATTTTTCATTTTTGTTGCAGGGCAGGCCTTAGCACAAGTTACTTAGCATAGCCATACAGCCTCTTGATGAAGTCTAGCAGTTTTTACTTGCTTAGTATTCATGTTTAAAGTATCATTTAAACTGTATAGAGAAGCTGTGAGTTATTCTCTGTAAAAGAATAACCAATGTATTTAGTTGGTATTATATATCCACAATGTTTTCCTGGTTTTTAATGACATAGGATAAGTTAAGCTATTAAAGGAAATGGTGATTCTTACAAAAAGGTGAAATAAATTTTGTTGGACATAATTGTGATTGTATCGGGTGTGTGCTCATCTTGTGCTGTTTTGTTTCCTTCTTAGACTCCTTCTGACTTGAGTGTCTGCTTGCTATGAGGGTCCATCTGCTTTCCTTGTCTACCCCATGAACAAACCATCAGACTTCCAGTGTGTACCTGCAGATGGACACTTGCAAAGCACCCCTACTGCAAATAGACTATGATATTGAAGCAGAGTGTCTGAGGGAGGTGGAGCTCTAAGAGGACAAAGACTGTTCTTAAAGTGATCAGAGACCACCCAGAGATACTTGTGCTGTTCCCATGTCATGCTTCACTGCGGAGAGCAGGAAACTGTCAATGCTATTTGGGGATGCTAGCTATGCAGGTTGAGGAATAAAGATGCAGCGTTGTTTGGGGGTAGATAGGGGGCTGGTTGGGTCTTTGCGCAGGTAGACCAGTAGTTTGGGGATGCTGGGAGGTAGACAGAGTATTGGAGAGACTCTACCTATGTGCAGTGACAAATTGTGCCCTATTGGCCTATTCAGTTTCTAAATTTTGTCTATATATTTTTTCTCTACAGTATTATCACATAGATTCATGTTATACCGAAGTATTAGGTTTATATTGTTGTTAATAGATTTACTAACTTCTGTGCCTTTAATACAGTTTAATTTTTATAGTATGTTATTCTGTTAGAATAAAAGGGTAGTATTAGGTTTATAATGTTGTTAATAGATTTACTAACTTTCTGTGCCTTTAATACAGTTGTTTAATTTTTATAGTATGTTATTCTGTTAGAATAAAAGGGTGGAATGTTAGAATATGTAACCAAAGTGCTGCCATCTTGTATCTAAGAATCCATTATGAACTAACATTGAACTGTTGTACTGATATTGAACGGTTAGTTTTTTTCTGTATTTTGTGATATGACTTTTTTTCGTTGGGGAGTAACATCTTTATCTCATTACAAAGGTAACCATGCAATTAACAGCATTCTTACATTCCTTGTTATCTTATTCTCAAGGATGAATGTCTAGTCTTAAACAAAGGATTCTATGTCTGTTAAATTCTTTAAAGGGACAGTATACTGTAAAATAGTTTTTCCCTTAATGTGTTTACAATTGCTTTTTTTACCAACTGCAGAGTAAAAAATGTATGAAAATTAGCTTTTTAAGGTTTATTTCTGTATATTAAAGCTCTGATTTTGTGTTTTGAAGCCACAACCTAATAAAATAGGTTGAGCTTGTAGGTATAATCAGATCTCATTACTGTATCACATTGTGCACATATACCTGCTTCTTTATCTTATATCTGTCCTTAAAACAATCACCAATACTTTGAGAGAACAATGGAAAATCAACATTTTATTACCTTATCTCTGCTTTATCACACTGGGAGTGTAATTTCTTCTGCTGGCTGTGTTTACAAAGCTTATCTATAGCTGGTACGCGCGGCCACAAACTTTCAGAATAGGTGGGGATACCACATGCTAAATTAACAATTTCAAATGCCAATATAAGGGTAAAGGAGCTACTTGTAAACAATTTAATACACTCCAGCAGGTAAAGTGGATCATTGGGAACAAATTAAAAGGGAGAAATTTTTTGAGTAAACTGTCCCTTTAAGTCTTACACCAACTTGTAATAAGGGGCTTGTATGAAGACCCTCTGTGTAAATTACATTTATGTGATGTATCCTATATAACTGCATTGTAGGCGGTCAATAAACAGAACAGGGTTAAACTTCTTTTGTGTAGTCTGACACTGTTCTCCAAGATCTTGTGTCAAGTGCAATGCTTTGCTCCAGATGAGATTCAAAATACTTAGTGATGATAATTGGTATCCAGTCATCTAATTTACCCCTAACAGTGTTTTAATGTTATTAACTAATATACCAAGATTATGACCATGGGATCATTTGAAAAATTACAAAGGGATGTAGTATTGTTTTACATCCACAAGATGTCACTATTGTGCAAGATGCTCCCATGGCAACAGGTGAAGGTATAAAAAAGGCACAAACCTGTGTATAATCAAGTATACATGACTACGGTCCTAGTAAAGGCCTCAAACATTGTATTTTTCCTGGACCCCATGTAAAAAATAAAAGGTATTTTTTTGCCAAATTGGAGGCTGGAGTCACTGTGTTGCTGTTTGGATAAGAGGACTTGGCAAGTCTGGTATTCCGTACATCTAAATCAAGAAGAGGCGTGGAAAAGGAACTAGAAATAATTGTGCTTTATACAAAAAATAACCACTATAAAAAGGGTGGGTCTCATGGACTCTTGCCAATATGAAAGAAATTAATTTATCAGGTAAGTTCTTACATAAATTATGTTTTCTTTCATGTCATTGGCAAGAGTCCATGAGCTAGTGACTTATGGGATAGCAATACCCAAGATGTGGAACTCCACACAAGAGTCACTAGAGAGGGAGGAATAAAAATAAAAACAGCCATTTTCCGCTGAAAAAATTAAATCCACACCCAAAAGAAAAAAGGTTTCTCATAAATGCAAAGAAAAAACTTAAAACATAAGCAGAGGAATCAAACTAAAACAGCTGCCTGAAGACCTTTTCTACCAAAAACTGCTTCCAAAGAAGCAAATACCAAAATGGTAGAATTTAGTAAATGTATGCAAAGAAGACCAAGTTGCTGCTTTGCAAATCTGATCAGCTGTGGACTTTTAAGAATGAAGCTTCAAAGTGGAGACTGATCTAGTAGAATGAGCTGTGATTACCTGAGGCGGGGCCTGACCCGACTCCAAATAAGCCTGATGAAGCAAAACCTTTAACCAAGATGCCAAGGAAATGGCATAAGCTTTCTGACCTTTCCTAGAACCAGAAAAGACAACAAATAGACTAGAAGTCTTCCTGAAATCTTTAGTAGCTTCAACATATTTCAAAGCTCTTACAACATCCAGAGAATGTAAGAATCTCTCCAAAGAATTCTTAGGATTAGGACACAAAGAGGGGACAACAATTTCCCTATTAAATGTTGTTAGAATTCCCAACCTTAGGTAGAAATTTAAATGAAGTCCGCAAAACTGCCTTATCCTGATGGAAAATCAGAAAAGGAGACTCACAAGAAAGAGCAGATAATTCGGAAACTCTTCTAGCAGAAGAGATAGCCAAAAGGAACAGCACTTTCCAAGAAAGTAGTTTAATATCCAAGGAATGCATATGCTCAAAAGGAGGAGCCTGTAAAGCCTTCAAAACCAAATTAAGACTCCAAGGAGGAGAAATTAACTTAATGACAGGCTTGATATGGACCAAAGCCTGTACAAAACAGTGAATATCAGGAAGCTTAGCAATCTTTCTGCAAAATAAAAACAGAAACAGCAGAGATGTGTCCCTTCAAGGAACTTGCAGACAAACCTTTATCCAAACCATCCTGAAGAAACTGTAAAATTCTAGGAATTCTAAAAGAATGCCAGGAAAATTTATGAGAAGAACACCATGAAATCTCAGAAGTCTTCCAGACTCGATAATAAATCTTCCTAGAGACAGATTTACAAGCCTGTAACATAGCATCAATCACTGAGTCAGAGAAACCTCTATGACTAAGCATTCAATTTCCATACCTTCAAATTTAATTATTTGAAATCCAGATGGAAAAACGGCCCTTGAGACAGAAGGTCTGGTCTTAAAGGAAGTGGCCAGGGTTGGCAACTGGACATCCGGACAAGATCCGCATACCAGAACCTGTGAGGCCATGCTGGTGCTACCAGAAACACAAACGATCATTACATGATGATCTTGGAGATCACTCTTGGAAGAATAACTAGAGGCGGGAAGATATAAGCAGGTTGTTAAAACCAAAGCTAACGCATCCACCAACTCCGCCTGAGGATCCCTGGACAGGTACCTGGGAGGTTTCTTGTTTAGATGTGAAGCCATTAGATCCATTTCTGGAAGACCACACATCTGAACAATCAGAAAAAACATCTGGATGGAGTGACCACTCCCCCAGATGTAAAGTCTGACGGCTGAGATAATCCACTTCCCAATTGTCTACACCTGGGATATGTACCGAAGAAATTAAACAAGAGCTGGATTCCGCCCAAGAAAGTATCCAAGATACTTCTTTCATACCTTGAGGACTGTGAGTCCCACCCTGATGATTGACATATGCCACAGTTGTGATATTGTCTGTCTGAAAACAAATGAATGGTTCTCTCTTCAACAGAGGCCAAACCTGAAGAGCCCTGAAAATAGCACAGAGTTTTAAAATATTGATTGGTAATCTCACCTCTTGAGATTTCCAAACTCCTTGTGCTGTCAGAGATCCCCAGACAGCTCCCCAACCTGAAAGACTTGCATCTGTTGTGATCACAGTCCAAGTTAGACAAACAAAAGAGGCCCCTTGAACTATACGATGGTGATCTAACCACCAAGTCAGAGAGAGTCGAACATTGGGATTTAAGGATATTGATTGTGATATATTTGTATAATCCCTGCACCATTGATTCAACATACAAAGCTGGAGAGGTCTCATATGAAAACGAGCAAAGGGGATCGCGTCCGATGCTGCAGTCATGGGACCTAAATTATTACATAAGCCTGTGCACCCTTCCCTTGTTCCCAGTTTTTTTGGATTTGAGAGCTTGCATTGTGTGGCTGTTTTAGGGTCCAAGGTATTGGAAAGGACCTTGACGTGGTACCTGGGCTTGTCCCATTTGGCCAGATGCGGTAACTAACCTTTCCATTTTTGCTTTTAAATCTTAGCTCAGAGCTTGTAAGTGAGTGCAGTGTTTTCTCTGTTTGTTGTATTAATTTGTTTTGTAATTTCCCCTATGGTTCTTGCACCCAGACATGTATGTATGTATGTATGTATGTATGTATGTATGTATGCATGCATGCATGCATGCATGTATATATATATATATATATATATATATATATATATATATACACACACACACACACACATACACACAGGTGATTGCTGTTGCCATGGTGATCAACAGATAGCAACACATGACCTTTTAATTGAAAGAGCTGACTCAGTTGCCCTGCTGTGGTTATCTGCAGGTGACAGTGTACCGATTCTAGCACAAAGCATCCTAAATAACATAGGTGACAAATTGACACTCCTATGCAATCAAATATTTTCTTAAGGGTCATTGGTCCCCTTTACTGCAATAGGTACCCCCTATTTCATATGCAGGATGTGGTGTGTACATAATTTACACTGTCTTTAGGAGATACAGAGGCCTTTGGAGCCTCTAGTACGCCATACAATAAATAATGGTTAGGCGATTTGTTTAATGGAATTAGTCTACCAATGACAGATGCATGAGACCTAACTGTGAAGAAATATTCTCTTTACAAAACGGGGTCTCAGTCCTTTCTGTGTGGATTATGGGGGGGGGGCAACAGTTCTAAGTCCTTGTCCCCTTTTAAACATCCTCCTTGGTAGTTAGTCATGAGGTTAATAAACATAATGAAGAATCACATTGGAGATTGCCTATAAACGAGGGGTAAATCCACTAATACCCTCCAGCAATCTAATAAAATACCCTTGGCGTCTAAAGGCTCATCTTATCAAATGCATATAAAGGGGCCAAGTGCCTCATCATTTGAAAAGGAGGTCAACTCCCCAAACACAATACTGAGTGCTGAAAGCCAACAGAACTAAAGGCAATAGCTAGCTGAATAAGAGGTCCAGAGCTACCTCTAAACTGTAAGCTACATGGGCAGTAACTTACTATACTCCCTAGAAGGGAAGCTCTTTGGGCAAAATCTCCCATTATATACCTGTATAATATTTATAAAATAAAATAAACTTCTTACAAATATAGCCACAAGAAAATGCCTACCAATCTGCTGCCCTAAGCAAGTGCCTTGTTTGTCTAGATATCTTGTCCTAAGAGGCAGAACATTTTCTCACTTTCTGCGATGAGAATTTTTTTTAACGGAAATATTTTTCTGCAGGTTATTTTAAAATAAAATTCTATTTTAAATTAGGCAGTAACACTAAAGCACCAGTTCAGTTGCAATGTGGTGATTAACTGGAGAATAAAGAAATTGTAAATGTTTTATAATATATTTCAACAGTTGAAAATTGGATTGCAAATTTGCTGCAGATAAAAAATAAAAAAAATTAAATTGTAAAATGTCTCTTGAATAAATTGGTTTCATTTTCTCTTGATCTAACATAGAAATGTAGTAATAAAAAGGTGCATTGCTCATAAGAATCTCACTCAGAAAACACCTTTGCAGACTGGGAAAAGTTAGGGGGCTGAGAGCCAATCAATACGGCCCAATGTTTTGGTTTGTGAAGCACTTTTAAGCATTTTTATTGCTCTTGATAAAGACGGCTGGGTCCGTTGAAACGCATTGGGCTAAAATAAAGATACATTTTTTTATCAACCAATCTGTGATATCGTTTTTAGCATTCGGAAGGAGCCGGTAATCTGCAATATATACTGTGAGTATATACACACCTTAATTTGGTGCCTCTGTTTGATATCTCAGCACGAATCCTCTGTACCTAGAAACAGGAACATACCAGACTGAGGAAGAAAAAGGACACAAGTGATCAACCAAGTGAACCAGCGCCTCCATATAGCACACCTGATCGATTCACACAGATTCTTGGAGAGAGACTGTGGAACGGCTGCGCTTCAGACCTCATAAGGGAAAGTATCAACCCATATTGTACACTTTGTTGTAGGCATATTTGACTTTTCACTTCAAACAGTACTTTGCTGTGGATGCGCTGTGTTAAGGAAACGTACACGGTGCTGCTAGAGCATAGCTCTTTTTAAAGAGAACAGCCTGATATGGAGCAGCGCTGTTGCAAGGTTAAAGCAGTAACAGTTCCTGCATGTGTCCTGTTCTTTCTGCAAACATACTGCATTTTCTGCGATGACTTCTCAGGTCACTTTATGTTCTGCTTTGGGGATCACGTCTATAACCAACAGCTGCAGATACATGAAATGACAAGGGGATTCTATTTTTAAATGTACATCTACAACTGCAGCTTATGTTGGACAACCCTGATTTGTCGTTTAGACTGAGCTTTGCAGGGAAGCTTCATCATAAAATGGACTAAATGACAAAAGCAACTACCGGTGTTTAAAAAAATTATTTTTTTTTACCTTCTATTTTTGCCTTAGCTTTTACTCACACTGTTGCCTCTATATAGATTTATTTTAATTCTTAGAGAGGAAAAACACCAACTCTTGAATACAGTAACACCAGAGATGAAAGTTACTTCTTTTGAAGGTTCAATATTTCAGCTTTGAAACACACCCAAGAAATGATACTAAAGAAAAAAACATAATTTATGCTTACCTGATAAATTCCTTTCTTCTGTTGTGTGATCAGTCCACGGGTCATCATTACTTCTGGGATATAACTCCTCCCCAACAGGAAATGCAAGAGGATTCACCCAGCAGAGCTGCATATAGCTCCTCCCCTCTACGTCACTCCCAGTCATTCGACCAAGAATCAACGAGAAAGGAGAAACCAAGGGTGAAGTGGTGACTGGAGTATAATTTAAAAGATATTTACCTGCCTTAAAAAACAGGGCGGGCCGTGGACTGATCACACAACAGAAGAAAGGAATTTATCAGGTAAGCATAAATTATGTTTTCTTCTGTTATGTGTGATCAGTCCACGGGTCATCATTATTTCTGGGATACCAATACCAAAAGCAAAAGTACACGGATGACGGGAGGGATAGGCAGGCTCATTATACAGAAGGAACCACTGCCTGAAGAACCTTTCTCCCAAAAATAGCCTCCGAAGAAGCAAAAGTGTCAAATTTGTAAAATTTGGAAAACGTATGAAGCGAAGACCAAGTTGCAGCCTTGCAAATCTGTTCAACAGAGGCCTCATTCTTAAAGGCCCAAGTGGAAGCCACAGCTCTAGTAGAATGAGCTGTAATTCTTTCAGGAGGCTGCTGTCCAGCAGTCTCATAGGCTAAACGAATTATGCTACGAAGCCAGAAGGAGAGAGAGGTAGCCGAAGCCTTATGACCTCTCCTCTGACCAGAGTACACGACAAACAGGGAAGACGTTTGTCGAAAGTCCTTAGTTGCCTGCAAGTAGAACTTGAGGGCACGAACTACATCCAGATTGTGTAGAAGACGTTCCTTCTTTGAAGAAGGATTCGGGCACAGGGAAGGAACCACGATCTCTTGATTGATGTTCCTGTTAGTGACTACCTTAGGTAAGAACCCAGGTTTAGTACGCAGAACTACCTTATCTGAATGAAAAATCAAATAAGGAGAATCACAATGTAAAGCTGATAACTCAGAGACTCTCCGAGCCGAAGAAATAGCCATTAAAAACAGAACTTTCCAAGATAACAACTTGATATCAATGGAATGAAGGGGTTCAAACGGAACACCCTGTAAAACATTAAGAACTAAGTTCAAACTCCATGGCGGAGCAACAGTTTTAAACACAGGCTTGATTCTAGCTAAAGCCTGACAAAAGGCCTGGACGTCTGGATTTTCTGACAGACGCCTATGCAACAAGATAGACAGAGCTGAGATCTGTCCCTTTAATGAACTAGCCGATAAACCCTTTTCTAAACCTTCTTGTAGAAAGGACAATATCCTAGGAATCCTAACCTTACTCCAGGAGTAACCTTTGGATTCGCACCAGTATGGGTATTTACGCCATATCTTATGGTAAATCCTTCTGGTAACAGGCTTCCTAGCCTGTATCAGGGTATCAATAACAGACTCAGAAAACCCACGTTTTGATAAAATCAAACGTTCAATTTCCAAGCAGTCAGCTTCAGAGAAGTTAGATTTTGATGTTTGAATGGACCCTGTATCAGAAGGTCCTGTCTTAGAGGTAGAGACCAAGGCGGACAGGATGACATGTCCACTAGATCTGCATACCAAGTCCTGCGTGGCCATGCAGGCGCTATTAGAACCACTGATGCTCTCTCCTGTTTGATTTTGGCAATCAATCGAGGAAGCAGCGGGAAGGGTGGAAACACATAAGCCATCCCGAAGTTCCAAGGTGCTGTCAAAGCATCTATCAGAACCGCTCCCGGATCCCTGGATCTGGACCCGTAGCGAGGAAGTTTGGCGTTCTGGCGAGACGCCATGAGATCTATCTCTGGTTTGCCCCAACGTCGAAGTATTTGGGCAAAGACCTCCGGATGAAGTTCCCACTCCCCCGGATGAAAAGTCTGGCGACTCAAGAAATCCGCCTCCCAGTTCTCCACTCCCGGGATGTGGATTGCTGACAGGTGGCAAGAGTGAGACTCTGCCCAGCGAATTATCTTTGATACTTCCATCATTGCTAGGGAGCTTCTTGTCCCTCCTTGATGGTTGATGTAAGCTACAGTCGTGATGTTGTCCGACTGAAACCTGATGAACCCCCGAGTTTTTAACTGGGGCCAAGCCAGAAGGGCATTGAGAACTGCTCTCAATTCCAGAATGTTTATTGGTAGGAGACTTTCCTCCTGATTCCATTGTCCCTGAGCCTTCAGAGAATTCCAGACAGCGCCCCAACCTAGTAGGCTGGCGTCTGTTGTTACAATTGTCCAGTCCGGCCTGCTGAATGGCATCCCCCTGGACAGATGTGGCCGAGAAAGCCACCATAGAAGAGAGTTTCTGGTCTCTTGATCCAGATTCAGAGTAGGGGACAAGTCTGAGTAATCCCCATTCCACTGACTCAGCATGCACAATTGCAGCGGTCTGAGATGTAGACGTGCAAAGGGTACTATGTCCATTGCTGCTACCATTAAGCCGATCACCTCCATGCATTGAGCTACTGACGGGAGTTGAATGGAATGAAGGACACGGCATGCATTTAGAAGCTTTGTTAATCTGTCTTCTGTCAGATAAATCTTCATTTCTACAGAATCTATTAGAGTCCCCAAGAATGGAACTCTTGTGAGAGGAAAGAGAGAACTCTTCTTTTCGTTCACTTTCCATCCATGCGACCTTAGAAATGCCAGAACTAACTCTGTATGAGACTTGGCAGTTTGAAAGCTTGAAGCTTGTATCAGAATGTCGTCTAAGTACGGAGCTACCGAAATTCCTCGCGGTCTTAGTACCGCCAGAAGGGCACCCAGAACCTTTGTGAAGATTCTTGGAGCGTGGCCCTTACCTCCTGTAATGTCAGCGATAATTTCTTTCAAACCGGGCCCAAATAAAGTTTGCCCTTTGAAAGGTATATTAAGTAATTTGGACTTAGAAGTTACATCAGCTGACCAGGATTTTAGCCACAGCGCCCTACGTGCCTGAATGGCGAATCCTGAGTTCTTAGCCGTAAGTTTGGTTAAATGTACTACGGCCTCCGAAATGAATGAATTAGCTAGTTTAAGGACTCTAAGCCTGTCCGTAATGTCGTCCAGCGTAGCTGAACTAAGGTTCTCTTCCAGAGACTCCATCCAAAATGCTGCCGCAGCCGTAATCGGCGCGATGCATGCAAGGGGTTGCAATATAAAACCTTGTTGAACAAACATTTTCTTAAGGTAACCCTCTAATTTTTTATCCATTGGATCTGAAAAAGCACAGCTATCCTCCACCGGGATAGTGGTACGCTTAGCTAAAGTAGAAACTGCTCCCTCTACCTTAGGGACCGTTTGCCATAAGTCCCGTGTGGTGGCGTCTATTGGAAACATCTTTCTAAATATTGGAGGGGGTGAGAACGGCACACCGGGTCTATCCCACTCCTTAGTAACAATTTCAGTTAGTCTCTTAGGTATAGGAAAAACGTCAGTACTCGCCGGTACCGCAAAGTATTTATCCAACCTACACAATTTCTCTGGTATTGCAACAGTGTTACAATCATTAAGAGCCGCTAAAAACCTCCCCTAGTAATACACGGAGGTTCTCCAATTTAAATTTAAAATTTGAAATATCTGAATCCAATCTGTTTGGATCAGAACAGTCACCCACAGAATGAAGCTCTCCGTCCTCATGCTCTGCAAGCTGTGACGCAGTATCAGACATGGCTCTAGTATTATCAGCGCACTCTGTTCTCACCCCAGAGTGATCACGCTTGCCCCTTAGTTCTGGTAATTTAGCCAAAACTTCAGTCATAACAGTAGCCATATCTTGTAATGTTATCTGTAATGGCCGCCCAGATGTACTAGGCGTCACAATATCACGCACCTCCCGGGCGGGAGATGCAGGTACTGACACGTGAGGCGAGTTAGTCGGCATAACTCTCCCCTCGCTGTTTGGTGAAATTTGTTCAATTTGTACAGATTGGCTTTTATTTAAAGTAGCATCAATACAGTTAGTACATAAATTTCTATTGGGCTCCACCTTGGCATTGGAACAAATGACACAGGTATCTTCCTCTGAATCAGACATGTTTAACACACTAGCAAATAAACTTGCAACTTGGTTATAATCTTATTTAACAAAAACGTACTGTGCCTCAAAGAAGCACTAAACGATTAAATGACAGTTGAAATAATGAACTGAAAAACTGTTATAGCATCAATCCTTGAAAACAACACAACTTTTAGCAAAGGTTTGTTCCCATTAGTAAAGTAACAATAATTAAATTTGAAACGTAAAAATTACAGAGCAACGTTTTTAATCACAGTCAATATATAAGTCTCACAGCTCTGCTGAGAGAATCTACCTCCCTTCAAAGAAGTTTGAAGACCCCTGAGTTCTGTTAGAGATGAACCGGATCATGCAGGAAATACAAGAGTAACTGACTGGAAATTTTTGATGCGTAGCAAAGAGCGCCAAAAACGGCCCCTCCCCCTCACACACAGCAGTGAGAGAGAAACGAAACTGTCACAATTAAAACAAGCAACTGCCAAGTGGAAATATAATGCCCAAACATTTATTCACTCAGTACCTCAGAAAATGCAAACGATTCTACATTCCAGCAAAAACGTTTAACATAATAAATACCTATTAAAAGGTTTAATGTACTTTTTACAGAGTAATTCCAGTGAAGTACCATCCCCAGAATACTGAAGTGTAGAGTATACATACATGTCATTATAACGGTATGGCAGGATTTTCTCATCAATTCCATTCAGAAAATAAAAACTGCTACATACCTCAATGCAGATTCATCTGCCCGCTGTCCCCTGATCTGAAGCTTTTACCTCCCTCAGATGGCCGAGAAACAGCAATATGATCTTAACTACTCCGGTTAAAATCATAGTAAAAACTCTGGTAGATTCTTCTTCAAACTCTGCCAGAGAGGCAATAACACGCTCCGGTGCTATTGTAAAATAACAAACTTTTGATTGAAGTTATAAAAACTAAGTATAATCACCATAGTCCTCTCACACATCCTATCTAGTCGTTGGGTGCAAGAGAATGACTGGGAGTGACGTAGAGGGGAGGAGCTATATGCAGCTCTGCTGGGTGAATCCTCTTGCATTTCCTGTTGGGGAGGAGTTATATCCCAGAAGTAATGATGACCCGTGGACTGATCACACATAACAGAAGAAATTATATGCAGTATATGTGCTTCTGCACTCTTAAAAGCATGACTGAAGTCTATAAAAAAGGAAGTGATTCACACTAAAACAATAAAGTGACTACAATTAGGAGTTATATGGGAGTTGCAAAAAAAAAAAAAAAAAAACACCTCTTTCAGAGACTTGCTCAAAAGTCTTGGTAAAAATTACAGGAAAACTCCAGCTATATAAACTGTGATTAAATGCATTTCAAAAAAATATTTCAATGATGGGGTCGGGGGTAGACACGCCCTCCAGACCGCAATCCCATCCTGGAAGCGCCGTTGGCTTCAGGACAGCCAAACTGCTAGGACGTTCTATTCTGTCCTAACGGCGCTAAAGCCTGGCTCCGTTAGGACGGAATAGAACGAATGTTGTAACGGCCTTAAAATGTTAAACAACTTTCCTTTTGTTAGCAAACATTGAATTATATTGTAGTACACAGACATTCCAGTGCTGTTAACCCTTTCATGCCAGCCTTTCCCACTGTCACAGCTGGACAATAAGTCCTGTGTGTGGCAAAACTGGAGGCAGAGGCTGGCGTTTAGACCTGCCTGCATTAAATAGACTTAAGCTTGGTTAACCTTGTGTGGTAAACTATTAATACTGATTATAGCGATCTGGGAATTAAGTGTACCTTTTGGATCTAGGGGATAGTGGGATAGGGAGTAGTTAACCCCTTGTTACCCTTCCCCCTAGAGTGTCACAGGCAGAGGTAGTAGTGGATTAGTGGGTGACCACACCTCTACGTGACAGAAGAATATTGCAAAATGCTTATGTTTAAAATTAAAATGCACCCATACACATTTAAATTTCGACTTCCCTCTTAAAGGGACAGTCAACACCAGAATTTTTGTTGTTTAAAAAGATAGATAATCCTGCGAAGCTGGCAGGCTTCTTCAGATTATTCTCCCACCTAACCCTAAATACTTGATCTACCATGAACTCCCAAAAATAGCCATGGAGGCTAAACGCCACCTGTTTCTCCTAATGTTAAATGGGGCCAAGGGACTTATACCGAGACACTGGAAATCATTACGGACACCAAATTTGGAGGAATGGAGGGTGGAGGTTCGGGACTTACTAAATTTGGAAAGGTACCATTACCTTAAGACTGGGAAGATTGAAACACACGAGTATATGACCTTGATCTGGGAGGGTAGAGACCTATAACCAGTTGAGACCCCTGTTGAATAATTGATGTTAGTATTGCATTGGGTGGTAGTGTTGGTCTGGTGCTTGTTGTGTGTGTGTGTGTTTTTTTTTTTCTCCTTCATCCCTTTTCTATCCGCCCCACCTACTCACCCCCCCCCCTTATTCCTCCTCACCCTTTACTCCTTTCACGCCCTTAAAGTCCATACCATGCTGAATGTTTCGGATACATAGCTAGCTGCTATATGACACGTCAATTTAAATGCCACCATTTAGTAAGGCCCTACTGTGTGCAGTGGCTCTGTTTTGACACATTCAGCCAGAAAAGTTATAATTGACATGTACATGATGCACTTACTCTGTATGATAAAAATGGACAGGTGTTCTGTTGTCAAATAATACCTCTGTAATTGTTAAGAAAGCTTTTTCACGTTGACGACGTACTGCACTGGATATACTGATTGTATTGTTATTTATCGATGTGATTGATGCTGTAACATTACATCTGTTCATTCAATAAAGCTCTTATAGGAAAAAAAAAAAAAAAAATGATGATCACTTTATTCCCCAGTTTTGTATAACCAACACAATAATAATAAGAATAAGAATAAGAATACACATTTTACCTCTGTAATTACCTTGTATCTATACCTCTGCAAACTGCCCCCTTATTTCAATTCTTTTGACAGGCTTGCATTTTAGCCAATCAGTGCCGACTCCTAGGTAACTTCACGTGCGTGAGCTCAATTTTATCTATATGACACACATGAGCTAAGGCCGTCTAGAGTGATGAAAAACTGTCAAAAACACATTCAGATTAGAGGCGGCCTTCAAGGTCTAAGAAATTAGCATATGAGCCTACCTAGGTTTAGCTTTCAACTAAGAATACCAAGAGAACAAAGCAAAATTGGTGATAAAAGTAAATTGGAAAGTTGTTAAACTTTCAGGATTCAAAATATGGCATGTAATTTTAATTTTGGACTTGAATGTCCCTTTAAAGATCTTTGAGTCAGAAAAAATAAAGAAAAACTAGGACAATGCTGTAATTTGTGCGCAATTCAAACTGAATCGAAGATTTATAAATTATATATACACATCAAAACAATTTGTTACTCAACCTTCACTTTGCAAACCGAAACATGAGGTCAGTTCATTGGAGTGAAAAAAGTATACATTTTCTAACCATTAGATGGGGATTTGTGTAAATACCATCTTTCCAACTTTGTGTAATCCACCCTAGAGCCCAGATGCAGAATTGGTTTCACTTTCTGCAACAAGATTTTTTTTTTTGTGAAAAAATTTCTGCAGGTCATTTTTAAATAAAATTCAATTTAAAATTAGGCAATTACACTAAATCACCAGTTCGACTGCAATGTGTTGGTTAACTGGAGAATAAAGACATTTTTAAAGTGTTACAAGATGCAGTGGTTGAAAATTGCATTGCAAATTAGCTGCAGACAACAATCAACGCACTGCTGCTTTGCAGCGTTACTCCATATTTGACTGTTCACTTTAAACGGCACTTTGCTCTGGATGCACTGTGTTGATAAAAACTTACACAGTGCAGCCAGAGATCAGCTCTGTTCAAAAAGAACGATCTAATGTGGAACAGTGTAGCAAAGTTAAAGCGCTAACCATTCTAGCATATGTCCCATTCTTTCTGCAGACATGCTATGACATCTCAAATCACAGCATGTTCTGCCTTGGGACCCTAGAGGTCCCTTTAAATGTTATGTTGACTTTCAAATCCAGGGGTCGGTTGTTCAATTTTATCAAGACCTGTCCTTTAGGACTCTCCAAAGACGGAACTCTTTACACCCTTTAACTCAGCTATTGAGAAAACAGATTCAATTCAAGTGGGGGTTCCCCTTCGCTATATATATTTTGAAGGACAACTTGACTGTGACTATCAAGGAAGCAGCCAACATCCCAGACCTATGCCAACGACTGGGGCTAGAAACGCCAAAAATGCCTGACTTGCCAGTCTCGGCCCTACAATTGGAACCCCAGGCATCTCTGAAGTCAAACACCATTCCTAGATGGAAAACCGTCAGTAAGAGACGTTCTAAGAATAAATGAAACAGCCTCCTTTCTGGGAGAAAAAGAAATGAAAGGCAAAGGTTTACAAGAGCTGGAGGAGCATAGCTATCTAAAATGAAGTATCCTTTTATGTGACTCTCTACTGAGCAGGTGGTCACTGTAAGAGGTACTGTAAGTTGAGTAGTTATGATACGGGACTCTCTTTGTAGACCTTCAGGTTATGAATGAAGATATCTGCAGGTAATGGGGTAAAGATGGGAGTTGAAAGGAAGATGGACTGCAGACACCATACGCCTGTAGAAGAGACAGGGCCCATCCCCGTTGTTTTTGTTCTTTATTGCATAGATATAGCACTTGCACAGTTATTTAAATTTTAAATGTTAATGTTATTTGTCTTATTACCTTGCCCTCTTGCGAGGGAATTATCATGCTTATCTTTTATGGTTAATTTACTAATCTGTTATTGTACCCACACTACCAACCATGCCTTTCTTTTAGAGCCCCATATTGTTGTAGCACACCACACACGCCCTACTGAAACAGTTGCAGAATGGATAGAGGCTATCTCCGGTCAGAGAGATATCAGGTGCACACACTCTCTCAAATTGTGTCCTAGCATATTTATGGTTCGTCCTATCACCCACTTAGATGGCCCCAAAAATTAAATTAATTTCTCATGTGAGAGGTTTGAATACGGATGTAAAGAGACGAGTGGCAATGAACCAATACATAAATATCAAAGCCAATACTCTTTTCTTGCAGGAGACTCAATTTCTTAATAATCAGGTCCCTAAATATTGGTCCAGATACTTTCAACAACACTATCATGCCACAGCCCCTACTAAAATAAGGGGAGTCTCCATCTTGATTCACTCGGCCCTTAATTTTGCACTTGAATCCATAACCACAGATGAGGAAGGGAGATATTTAATAGTTAAAGGTCAAATTGATAACACAGATATAGTACTCTGCAATATATACACACCCAATACAA
This sequence comes from Bombina bombina, assembly GCF_027579735.1. Classification (NCBI taxonomy): domain Eukaryota; kingdom Metazoa; phylum Chordata; class Amphibia; order Anura; family Bombinatoridae; genus Bombina; species Bombina bombina. The sequence goes on from NC_069499.1 coordinate 915,588,669, forward strand.
AACAGACGGAATTCTTTGCCCATATATCGTATCTTCTAACTCCGTGGTCCCAGAATAGGATCATAGTAGCTGGAGATTTTAATATTAACCTATCTCCGGATCCCGACATCCAACCGGGAGACTCTGTCACATAAGAAACAACAACAACACAATCGAGATACTAAACACATTCAGGAACACTTTGCATCCCACACTCTTATAGATACCTGGCAGGCCTTATATGGTACTACAAACGACACCACCTACTACTCTGCTGCGCATAAATCTTATACAAGAATTGATTATATCTATACCAGCTAAATTTTTCACCCAATCATCTGAGATTCACCCCTGCGGTTGGTCCGACCACTCCATTCTGTTGTTACCATTAGACGGGGTACAAGATAATAAACGGGAAAAATCGTGGTCTTATGACCCGCAATACTTTAAGCAGCGCCTAGCACAGGACCATATCTTTAAATATCTTAAAGAGTACTGGGACATAAATATAGAAACCACCTCCAATCCTTCATATACATGGGCAGCCCATAAAGCATATCTAAGGGGAATACTAATGCAAGGGAAAGCGGCACATACTAGACAACTCCGAAAACAGATATCTACACTCCACCAAGAGATAGCCAATTTAGAGAAGTCACACAGACTTACACACAATGAGACTACCTTGAGAACCTTACAGTCAAAAAGAACCACATTGGCTAACTTACTGACTACTAATGCAACTAAAACACTACATAAATTAAAAGTACAATACTGCATATTTGCCAATAAACCGGACAGGTATCTGGCGCACAAAATACAGGAGAGAAATAGGGCTATGGCTATTCCTACAATACAGCTAGCCAATGGAGATACGACAGCATCTCCTCAGGAGATAGTTGACGAGTTAGCAAGGTACTACGGCCAACTTTATGACTGATATAAGACTAAACACTCACAAACTATTAAAAAGGACACGCATAACTTTCTAACTGATGCACATCTCCCAGTCATCTCGGACGAGGACATAAATACCTTAAATGCCACCATATCTCCAATAGAGGTCACACAGGTTATAAAAGAGTTGAAAGTGGGAAAGGCAGCGGGGCGGGATGGATTCCCGGGGGATTATTATAAGCTATTCCATACAACATTATTGACCCATCTCACAAAATTTTGTAATCACTTCTTAGAGGGCCGGGAAATACCCGAGGAATTACTGGGAGCTAAAATGTGGTCATTCCTAAAGCAGGGAAAAATCTTAAACTATGCGCCAGCTATGGCCCTATATCGCTCAAAAAACAGAATTTATGTTTACCTGATAAATTACTTTCTCCAACGGTGTGTCCGGTCCACGGCGTCATCCTTACTTGTGGGATATTCTCTTCCCCAACAGGAAATGGCAAAGAGCCCAGCAAAGCTGGTCACATGATCCCTCCTAGGCTCCGCCTTCCCCAGTCATTCGACCGACGTAAAGGAGGAATATTTGCATAGGAGAAATCATATGATACCGTGGTGACTGTAGTTAAAGAAAATAAATTATCAGACCTGATTAAAAAACCAGGGCGGGCCGTGGACCGGACACACCGTTGGAGAAAGTAATTTATCAGGTAAACATAAATTCTGTTTTCTCCAACATAGGTGTGTCCGGTCCACGGCGTCATCCTTACTTGTGGGAACCAATACCAAAGCTTTAGGACACGGATGAAGGGAGGGAGCAAATCAGGTCACCTAGATGGAAGGCACCACGGCTTGCAAAACCTTTCTCCCAAAAATAGCCTCAGAAGAAGCAAAAGTATCAAATTTGTAAAATTTAGTAAAAGTGTGCAGTGAAGACCAAGTCGCTGCCTTACATATCTGATCAACAGAAGCCTCGTTCTTGAAGGCCCATGTGGAAGCCACGGCCCTAGTGGAATGAGCTGTGATTCTTTCAGGAGGCTGCCGTCCGGCAGTCTCGTAAGCCAATCTGATGATGCTTTTAAGCCAAAAAGAGAGAGAGGTAGAAGTTGCTTTTTGACCTCTCCTTTTACCAGAATAAACAACAAACAAGGAAGATGTTTGTCTAAAATCCTTTGTAGCATCTAAATAGAATTTTAGAGCACGAACTACATCCAAATTGTGCAACAAACGTTCCTTCTTTGAAACTGGATTCGGACACAAAGAAGGCACGACTATCTCCTGGTTAATGTTTTTGTTAGAAACAACTTTCGGAAGAAAACCAGGTTTAGTACGCAGAACCACCTTATCTGCATGGAACACCAGATAAGGAGGAGAACACTGCAGAGCAGATAATTCTGAAACTCTTCTAGCAGAAGAAATTGCAACCAAAAACAAAACTTTCCAAGATAATAACTTAATATCAACGGAATGTAAGGGTTCAAACGGAACCCCCTGAAGAACTGAAAGAACTAAATTGAGACTCCAAGGAGGAGTCAAAGGTTTGTAAACAGGCTTGATTCTAACCAGAGCCTGAACAAAGGCTTGAACATCTGGCACAGCTGCCAGCTTTTTGTGAAGTAACACAGACAAGGCAGAAATCTGTCCCTTCAAAGAACTTGCAGATAATCCTTTCTCCAAACCTTCTTGAAGAAAGGATAGAATCTTAGGAATTTTTATCTTGTCCCAAGGGAATCCTTTAGATTCACACCAACAGATATATTTTTTCCATATTTTGTGGTAGATTTTTCTAGTTACAGGCTTTCTGGCCTGAACAAGAGTATCAATGACAGAATCTGAGAACCCTCGCTTTGATAAGATCAAGCGTTCAATCTCCAAGCAGTCAGTTGGAGTGAGACCAGATTCGGATGTTCGAACGGACCTTGAACAAGAAGGTCTCGTCTCAAAGGTAGCTTCCATGGTGGAGCCGATGACATATTCACCAGGTCTGCATACCAAGTCCTGCGTGGCCACGCAGGAGCTATCAAGATCACCGATGCCCTCTCCTGATTGATCCTGGCTACCAGCCTGGGGATGAGAGGAAACGGCGGGAATACATAAGCTAGTTTGAAGGTCCAAGGTGCTACTAGTGCATCTACTAGAGTCGCCTTGGGATCCCTGGATCTGGACCCGTAGCAAGGAACCTTGAAGTTCTGACGAGAGGCCATCAGATCCATGTCTGGAATGCCCCACAATTGAGTGATTTGGGCAAAGATTTCCGGATGGAGTTCCCACTCCCCCGGATGAAATGTCTGACGACTCAGAAAATCCGCTTCCCAGTTTTCCACTCCTGGAATGTGGATTGCAGACAAGTGGCAGGAGTGAGTCTCCGCCCATTGAATGATTTTGGTCACTTCTTCCATCGCCAGGGAACTCCTTGTTCCCCCCTGATGGTTGATGTACGCAACAGTCGTCATGTTGTCTGATTGAAACCGTATGAACTTGGTCTTTGCTAGCTGAGGCCAAGCCTTGAGAGCATTGAATATCGCTCTCAGTTCCAGAATATTTATCGGGAGAATAGATTCTTCCCGAGACCAAAGACCCTGCGCTTTCAGGGGTCCCCAGACCGCGCCCCAGCCCACCAGACTGGCGTCGGTCGTGACAATGACCCACTCTGGTCTGCGGAAGCTCATCCCCTGTGACAGGTTGTCCAGGGACAGCCACCAACTGAGTGAATCTCTGGTCCTCTGATCTACTTGTATCGTCGGAGACAAGTCTGTATAGTCCCCATTCCACTGACTGAGCATGCACAGTTGTAATGGTCTTAGATGAATTTGCGCAAAAGGAACTATGTCCATTGCCGCTACCATCAAACCTATTACTTCCATGCACTGCGCTATGGAAGGAAGAGGAACAGAATGAAGTATTTGACAAGAGTTTAGAAGTTTTGATTTTCTGGCCTCTGTCAGAAAAATCCTCATTTCTAAGGAGTCTATTATTGTTCCCAAGAAGGGAACCCTTGTTGACGGAGATAGAGAACTTTTTTCTACGTTCACTTTCCACCTGTGAGATCTGAGAAAGGCCAGGACAATGTCCGTGTGAGCCTTTGCTTGTGGAAGGGACGACGCTTGAATCAGTATGTCGTCCAAGTAAGGTACTACTGCAATGCCCCTTGGTCTTAGCACCGCTAGAAGGGACCCTAGTACCTTTGTGAAAATTCTTGGAGCAGTGGCTAATCCGAACGGGAGTGCCACAAACTGGTAATGCTTGTCCAGAAATCCTTTAAATCCACCGTGGTCATGAATTGGCCTTCCTGGATGGAAGGAAGAATTGTTCGAATGGTTTCCATTTTGAACGATGGAACCTTGAGAAACTTGTTTAGGATCTTGAGATCTAAGATTGGTCTGAACGTTCCCTCTTTTTTGGGAACTACGAACAGATTGGAGTAGAACCCCATCCCTAGTTCTCCTAATGGAACAGGATGAATCACTCCCATTTTTAACAGGTCTTCTACACAATGTAAGAATGCCTGTCTTTTTATGTGGTCTGAAGACAATTGAGACCTGTGGAACCTCCCCCTTGGGGGAAGCCCCTTGAATTCCAGAAGATAACCTTGGGAGACTATTTCTAGCGCCCAAGGATCCAGAACATCTCTTGCCCAAGCCTGAGCGAAGAGAGAGAGTCTGCCCCCCACCAGATCCGGTCCCGGATCGGGGGCCAACATCTCATGCTGTCTTGGTAGCAGTGGCAGGTTTCTTGGCCTGCTTACCTTTGTTCCAGCCTTGCATTGGCCTCCAGGCTGGCTTGGCTTGAGAAGTATTACCCTCTTGCTTAGAGGACGTAGCACTTGGGGCTGGTCCGTTTCTGCGAAAGGGACGAAAATTAGGTTTATTTTTGGCCTTGAAAGACCTATCCTGAGGAAGGGCGTGGCCCTTGCCCCCAGTGATATCAGAGATAATCTCTTTCAAGTCAGGGCCAAACAGCGTTTTCCCCTTGAAAGGAATGTTAAGCAATTTGTTCTTGGAAGACGCATCCGCTGACCAAGATTTTAGCCAAAGCGCTCTGCGCGCCACAATAGCAAAACCAGAATTTTTCGCCGCTAACCTAGCCAATTGCAAAGTGGCGTCTAGGGTGAAAGAATTAGCCAATTTGAGAGCATGAATTCTGTCCATAATCTCCTCATAAGAAGAATCTTTATTGAGCGCCTTTTCTAGTTCATCGAACCAGAAACACGCTGCTGTAGTGACAGGAACAATGCATGAAATTGGTTGTAGAAGGTAACCTTGCTGAACAAACATCTTTTTAAGCAAACCCTCTAATTTTTTATCCATAGGATCTTTGAAAGCACAACTATCTTCTATGGGTATAGTGGTGCGTTTGTTTAGAGTAGAAACCGCCCCCTCGACCTTGGGAACTGTCTGCCATAAGTCCTTTCTGGGGTCGACCATAGGAAACAATTTCTTAAATATGGGGGGAGGGACGAAAGGTATACCAGGCCTTTCCCTGTACAACGGCAAAGAGAATGACTGGGGAAGGCGGAGCCTAGGAGGGATCATGTGACCAGCTTTGCTGGGCTCTTTGCCATTTCCTGTTGGGGAAGAGAATATCCCACAAGTAAGGATGACGCCGTGGACCGGACACACCTATGTTGGAGAAATCAAGATCTAAAGATCTTCAAGATATTGGCCAATCGCTTAAAAGCAATACTACCATCACTTATCCATCCGGACCAGGTAGGCTTTGTGGCAAACAGGGAGGCCCCGGATAACATAAGAAGAATGATAAATATCATAGATCATCTTGGAAGAGAGGAAACGCCTTCTTTGCTCCTATCTTTGATGCGGAGAAGGCGTTCGATAGAGTAGATTGGGGTTACATGATGATGGTACTGCGACACATGGGGTTTGATGGTCCCTTTATTAAAGCAATCCAGGCAATCTATTCTAACCCCACTGCACAGGTGGTATCTGCAGGCTATAGGTCTAAACCATTCCCCATAAGGAATGGGACAAGACAAGGATGCCCTCTTTCTCCCCTAATATATGCAATCTGCATAGAGCCCCTAGCAGCTAGAATAAGACTGTCTCCAGACATTACTGGCGCCACAATAGCTAACATGAATACAAACTCACCCTCTTTGCGGATGATATTTTGGTTACTGTTACAAAGCCCCTGCTGTCTCTCCCGAATTTGTACAACCTTCTTGATTGATTTTATATCCCGATATCTGTGAAAACCTCTCTCGAGAAAAGTGAGGCACTACCAATAGCTTTACCCCCCATATGAAGAAAACCATAGAGCTTAACTTTGAGTTTAAATGGGTAAAACATTCTCTTAGAGATCTGGGGATCCAGCTGACAGCTCAGTATCACCAACTATATAAACATAACTATACACCGTTATTTAAAACTATAAGAAAGGACCTCCATAGTTGGAGGAGATACACTTTTTCTTGGTATAGTCGACTTTCAGCAGTCAAAATGAATGTTTTCCCGCGTTTACTCTATTTCGCACACTACCTATATCAATCCCGACCTTAGAACTGTCTACATTACAAAAGGAACTAATAGCTTATGTTAGAGGCAGCAAAAAGGTGAGAATCCCTTCACTGGTTCTGACACAGCATAAAACTCTGGGAGGGGTGGGTGTCCCAAACCTGATTGACTACTATAAGGCAGCCAGAATGTCACAAACAATACTAATGGGGAGAAGACAGGGAGACATTGTCTGGCCCAGATTAGAGGCGGGGATAGAGAGACTACCACAAGCAGACGACATGCTATGGAATGACCAAACAAGTAATACACATATATATAGATCTCCAATTTATGCATCAACCAGACAAGTCAAAAAATGGATAACAGATCACCACACTATACTACCTCAAAGATCAGTGATGATTCCACTTCGGAAAATTATGCCCCAAGAGCTCCATACCACTATAGACAAATGGGCCAATAAAGGGCTGTATAGAGTGGCAGACGCTTTACTCAACAACACACTTATGACCTACACTCAGATCCAAGACAAACTGACCCCGTTGGAAATGATACTTACAGATGTCCACCTCCATCCGAAAATATATGAGCGACGCTAGGACCTCTCCCCCTACGGCACTGGAAAGCATGTATTCACAAACATCTAGACCTAAGCATACAATCTCTATCCTATATATAGCTAAACAAAAAGAACAATGCCCCTAAAACAACCCTGATGCGTAGGTGGGAAGATGACATTAATATCACTTATGACAAACATACATGGGAGAATATATTTAGCTCCATTGGAAAAGGGTTCATCAGAGCAGACCTACTTGAAAATACCCTTAAAATTGCATTTCGCTGGTATCTCACACCAAACATAATCTCCCATATGTCACAAGCCGCATCCAACCTATGTTACAGAGGATGTGGAAACATAGGCACCTTCAAACATATGTGGTGGGATTGTGAAGGGGTAAAACAGATCTGGCACTCCCTCTCCACTTTACTTAGCTCGGTCCTAGAGGAGATAGAGCTGAGTATTTCTCAAGCTTTATTACACACAGGTCTTAAAAAATATAATAAAGAAGTTAACACTTTTATCAGAATATTGTGCACGATCACTAGAACAGCAATAGCATACCACTGGAAAACGGGGGTACCATCATGGATGGAGGTGAGAAACAAAATAAATAACATTTAGAATGTATGAATCTGCCTCATAGATCATGAACACCAGAGAGTTATTCGAGAAGGTGTGGTTTTATTGGATCCTGAATAACACAAATACCACTTAAATGCTATACAGTCTAGATGCTTGACTTAGGTTTGGAATATGGGAAAACATATACAATAACAGCGGTGTGATGGCTAGAGAAGGACCAAGTAGCTTCTATAAAACAATTCTTAAATTTTCTCGTAAAGTCAGATATATGAAAGTGATACATATAACTTAGATGTGGGTACAAAATTTGTTTTTCCTCCCCTGTTTTGAATTTTTTTTTCTTTTTGTTTTATATATATATATATGGGCTTATTCTGCCCGTGTGTGTTTCAGTTTCCTTTTTTAAATTTAGGGCAATACCCTTCCCTTTTCTGTTCTTTTTTCTCTTTTGCCATATTAAGAGACATTAATATGAGCTTATGATACCAACTAAGCCCCACTTAGAGGGGCTTTGACGTATTTACTTTATGTAACAGTCTATATTGTTGTTGTACTCATGTTGTAAAAACTTAATAAAAAATTATTTAAACATAAATGATATGTTGATATAGAAACAGAAGGGAGGGACCATAAGCTTCAAAAATTTTAAGGGAGAGGGAGGAAGGTGAGGCTATACTACGTAAAAGAGGGATAGAGGGTTAGGGGTGCAATTTAATGATTGGCGGGGGAGCCCAACACTACAGAGAATTTTTTTTTTTTTTATTAACTAGGTAGTGGCAGAGAGCTGCCAATACCGAAGATGGCAAAGACCATTCAGCAGGGGGAGGATTAGAGAGCGGTTTGAGAGGAATAAGAGGGATCCCACACTGCAGAAAATAAGGAATTCATTAAAAAATAAAAAAGCCCTAAAACCTAGTACTGGCAGACTGTCTTGCCAGTATCAAAGATGGTGGTGAGTAATGTGGTTGGGGGGTTTTGGAGAGCTGTTTGGGTGTGAAAAGGGAGGTGTAAGGTAGGATGGTAATCCTTACATTGCAATAATATTACCCTTACCAGCTAACCAAAAAGCCACTTCCCTGCCGGCAAGTGCGCAGCTGCAATTAGCAGTCCTCTAATTACCAAAGCAATTGCAAAGCCATGTATGTCTGCTATTTCCAAACGAGGGGGATCCCTGAGAATCTTTTTACAATCCTTTATGTCATGATTGCACAAGAGGTATATACATAATTTCAGTGAGAAACCCAATGTTTGTGAAAAAGTTTACATTTTTTTAATGGCTTGTAATTGGTTTATCAGACAAAAACTGATAAACAGTACATTTTACACTAACATTATGGTCATGTGGCTAGCCTTGTCTTCTGTAGACTTGAACCTGGATTAGCTCCTCAAAATAAGGCAAATGGTGGACAGAGATTGGCTATTGCACAGTGACCAAGCAATGTTAATTTGTTTTCAAAATATTTAAACTTCACTGATATACTATTCTATAACACAGCAATAATGTCTTGTAATTACAGGATTTTACTTCCCCTTTAAACTGGGAAATTATTGTAATAGAGCACGACTCATATGCTAAACATCACAAGATCAAATCTTAAATAACAAAGTTGCTTCAAACCCGCACCCCCCCCCCCTAGTGAATTTACATTTTTACCACAATACAGAACATTTTTTTTCTACCCTTTAATGTAGCTGGATGTTGTCTGTGCACAATGGTTTGCGCTTCAGACATTATGAAAATGCAGGAGGTGGAAGAAAACAAACAGGGTGGCAGCATTTGTGGTAAAAAGGACAGATGTACAGTGTATTTTGTGCAGTGTGTTACTGTTAGTTACTGTATGCTACTGGCAGCCAAGGGATTGAACACTGTGTATGCATCCATGTGACATTTTTGAGCTGGTTCCTAGATGTTACACAAGTCATGCACTACCCTTAGGGAAATCAAAATATATTATCATATGACCTATTTTCCTTCTGTTCTCCAGGCTATGTATATTAATCTCATGACATAATTCTGTGTGTGTACTTTATATTTCCCCCTCAAATATAAAATGTTTGCTTCCTCATTCTCTGAGAAATGCATCATGAGCACAGGGACATTACACAGTAAGTGGGTACCATCCCATTAAATATGTTTTTCTAGCCTTGTTGAGTGTTCCTCTTATTTAAGTTTATGCAAATGACTCTGGCTCCACCTTAAAAGGGACATTAAACACTAAATACATGCTAGATAGAATGAAGCATTCAAAGAAAAGATTAGTCTGAGAATAACATGAAAATGTATTTTTTAAAGTTTCATTAGCCATTTAAATATTGAAAAAATTAGTGTAAAGTTTTAGTGCCTATAAAACAATGGGAGCTGCCATGTTGTAACTTAGGTTACACCTTCTCTGCTGTGGCCAATTAGGGACAGTTATAAATAGGACACTAGAGTGTGCAGCCAATGGCTGTGTAGAATATAACAGTGCTCTGCACAATTCAGATTGAAATTACAGGAAATGGGGACAAAATAAATAATAAAAGTACAGGTAGCCCTCAGTTTACGCCGGGGTTAGGTTCCAGAAGGAATGGTTGTAAATCAAAACCGTTGTAAATTGAAACCCAGTTTATAATGTAAGTCAATGGGAAGTGAGGGAGTTAGGTTCCAGGCCCCCCTCAAAATTGACCTGAGTAACACCTAATACATTATTTTTTAAAGCTTTAAAATGAAGACTTTAAATGCTAAACAGCATTATAAACCTAATAATATAGATTGTATCATCATCAAACTAAGTTTAACAAAAACATTTGCTAAACCGCACCTAATAAAATTATCACACAAACACAGACTGTATCATCATCAATCTAAGTTTAATGAACAAAAACGAAATAATCACACAACAGACTGTATCATCATCAAACTAAGTTTAATGAAGAAAAACGTTTTTTTACTTGCATTTTTCTGCAGCTAAGGGAAGTGGCTGCTAGATCTTGTTCCTTTAAAAATGGCTCCATTGCTCAGGTCTGGTTATACACCGATTTCAGCCTGCCAGTGTTTAATCACACAACAGACTGTATCATCATCAAACTAAGTTTAATTAAGAAAAACGTTTTTTTACTTGCTTTTTTCTGCAGACAGTTCTCTGCACTGAGTCTGCAGCTAAGGGAAGTGGCTGCTAGATCTTGTTCCTTTGAAAGCTGATCCATTGATCATGTCTGGCTTGCTTTTCTTTGCATGTGTTTGCTGCAACACAAGCGGACAGCTCCACCTACTGGCTATTTTAATGTATGCATGTGCTAATGCTTTCAATAGCAGTCAATGCTTTTCAATAGCAAAAAAAAAAAGGGCGTTATTCTGAAACGGCGCAAAATTGAACCGTCGTAAACCGAGGGCCACCTGTATATTGCAGAGTAATTTTTAAGTGTTTAATGTCCCTTTAAGAGTAACAGGTGGGATGTAGAAGTAGACATCTTTCTCATGTGGCTAGAGAAATACAGCTATACCTCACTGAGGAAGTCCATAAAGGCGAAAATGTACGTCTTGGGGAACCTAACTCCCTTGTTTAGAGGAAGCATACTTGTATTGAAAGACATTCAAGGCCAGAAATACCAAGGTCACTCTCACGGGAGATTTATCCTCTGTGAAAGACATAGTTAAAAAGGGACAGTCTAGTCTAAATTAAAAAACTTTAATTCAATTTTAACTTCGATCAGGACAATAAAGGTTTGACAACAAAGTACACATTAGTACTGGTGCTAAGGTCTACAAAGCTATAGATTGATATATATGGAGAAGAAAAAAAAAAAAAAAAAAAAAAAAAAAAAAAGACTTCACAACAGCACTCTTGTCATAGTAAAACTGTTTAATCATTTAGGGTGGTATTCCGTTAACACTTATTATGGTATAGATAATATACATAAAAACATAAATATATCAGAGAGAAGTATAGGAACATGCCGTATACATGTTCCAAAAGGAACCGGGAGAGAAGTTGTGTAATACTTATCTGCCCAATGGTAGAGTCACCATAAAGTCCCTAGAGTAGAGAGACGTTTCTTGTTCTCCTGATTAAGCTGCTGATGTCCGTAAAGGGACAGTCTACACCAGATTTTTTGGTTTAAAAATAGATAATCCCTTTATATAACTGTGTTGGTTATGCAAAACTAGGGAAAGGGTAATGAATACACTTTTTACCTCTGTGATTACCTTGTATCTAAGCCTCTGCAAACTGCCCCCTTATTTAAGTTCTTTTGACAGACATCCATTTTAGCCAATCAAAGCTGGCTCCCTGGAACTCCACGTGCGTGAGCACAGTTATCTATATGACACACATGAACTAACACCCTCTAGTGGTGAAAAGCTGTCAAAATGCCCTGAGAGAAGAGGCGGCCTTCAAGGGCTTATAAATTAGCATATTAACCTCATAGGTTTAGCTTTCAACTAAGAATACCAAGAGAACAAAGCAAAATTGGTGAAAAGTAAATTGGAAAATTGTTTAAAATGACATTCTCTATCTGAATCATGAAAGTTTATTTTGGACTAGACTGTCCCTTTAAGGGGAGATCAGATTCGAATCACAGGTGCTGTGTTAGACGTCCGCCATGCTGTTGTAAGCAGACACGCTAGGAGTGCTGAGAATGATTGACTACGCTTATCGATTGCACTACTAGTGAAGACACTTAGGGGAGTGTGCTTTTCTCTAATGTAGTCGGCAACCGAGCAACCACAGACAATCCATCTGCACAGAAGTCTGAAGTCTTGCCCAACACCTTCTCCCGCATCAAACCACTATGTTATAGGTACAATACTTCATAAAATACCAGCTGTCACTTGTAAACATTCAAATTGCACTCAATGTGTTGTCATCCAATACTCCCTTTAAAGTGGACTCTGTAAATCCTCAGTGATTGCAGAGATCACCAACGTACGTTTCACCTGTTATAGGCTTTATCCGGGCATGTATTCAATTAATTCTAGACGTCCCTTTTTAAAGGATACAGTGTACCTTACCCTCCAGAAATCATAGCCGGTGAATATTAGTTCCCTCTTTAATTACAGGAATACAACAAATAACTTTGTATCAAAGTTAAATTTTCATGTTTCAGATAGGGCATGCAATTTTAAACAACTTTCCAATTTCATCATCAAATTTGCTTTGTTTTCTTGATATTCTTTGTTGAAGCTAAACCTAGGTAGGCTCATTTGCTAGTTTCTAAGCCCTTGAAGGCCACCTCTTATCTCAGTGCATTTTGACAGGTTTTTACAGCTAGACAGCGCTAGTTCATGTGTGCCATTTGGATAACATTGCGCTCACTACCGTGGAGTTGATTATGAGTCAGCACTGACTGGCTAAAATGCAAGTCTGTCAACAGAAATGAAATAAGGGGACAGACTGCAGAGGCTTAGAAACAAGGTTATCACAGAGGTAAAAAGTATATTAAAATAACAGTGCTGGTAATGCAAAACTGGGGAATGGGTAATAAAGGGATTATCCATCTTGCTATTGTTAAAATTACATAGGCTAAAGTGTTGTTATAGATTGTCATTTATTCATTTTTTTTCACTAGAATAATACCTGTTTTTAATAAAGCATTATATACAAACAGGTGCCTAAATGTATGTCCTGTTATTTTTGCCTACTGCTGTGTACGTATATAACATTTTAAATTTAACTTGTGGTGTCACAACTAGTCAGATTAATTCCTTCTCTAAAAAAATGAACTCACATTAGCTAGGAAATGTAATTTTAGAGGCTGCCAAACAAACAGGATGAAGTATTATCAAGGAAAATAAATTGCAGACACATTTCAACACCCTGATAATAACTAGAATCACAAACTATATAAAATCACTGTCTAAGGAAGAAACTTCAGAATAAACAATTTCCAGTTTTTCTGTGGTAATAGCAGGTCCCATGATGAAAGCAAGATGTGGCCTCTTCCTCTCCTGAGCATTAGAGCATCATGTGCTCTGACATCTTAGAAATGCTCTCCTGGGACCACCCAGCGACAAAACACAGGGCAGCATTGCATCAGCTTCTTATGCAGAGGGACATCAGGAGACAGTTTCCCCTATGCTGGAGAATACATACATACACACATTCTTTAGCTCTCTTCAGTGCAATTATAAAAGTAACTGATGCCATACTGTGCTTTAGACACATGCACGCTCCTGAGCTTACCTCCATACTTTTCTACAAAGGATACCAAATGAAAGAAGAAAGTCTAGTAACACAATTAAATTAGAAAGTGGTTTAAACAGCATGCTCTGTCTGAATAATGAAAGGGAAAAAAAAATGGGGTTTCATGTAACTTTCAGTGACAGTGGTTTGTTTCCCATACATAAGCATGGGTCCTAGCAACAAACACTAGTTCCAGTGATAGTGGGCGTTTTCCCATGCACAGATACAGGTGCCTGCAATAAAGACCGTCTGCAGTTACAGTGGCCGTTTAACCTGAGCAGACAACAGGTCCCAGAAGTGTAAGCTGGGAGGACAGGTGGAACAGAGCGTTTTAAAACCTTAGAGATAACTCTTTTTTACACTACTGGGACTGCAAGAAGCAGAAGGCATGTTAAAGGGACTTGAAACCCAATTTTTTTTTCTTCATGATTCAAATAGAGCATGCTACATTTAGCCACCAATCAGCAAGCGCTATCCAGGTGCTGAATCAAAAATGGTCCGGCTTCTAAGCTTACATTCTGCTTTTTAAATAAAGATACCAAAAGAACAAACAAAAATTGATAAAAAAAAAGGAGTAAATTAGAAACCAGGAGAACTAAGAAAAAAAATTGTGGGTTTCATTTCCCTTTAAGCAGGGCTCGACAAACCCAGGAGCCTGGGAGCTACTGGCTCCTATCATTTTACCCCTGGTTCCTAACTGTTGGGGTTATTCTCCATATATCTATATACAAATCCAACTGTCTGGCTCCTAAAAATATGCCTGGCTCCCAAATATTCTTACTGGCTCCTAATTTTTAAACATATTTGTCAAGCACTGCCTTTAAGTATAGAAGTCAAAGGTTAGTTTGTCCCTGCTGGATCAGTTCTAGCTGTCATTACAGGCAACCAGTATGCTCTAACTGCAGTAGTACTTTACCTTACTTCCCCCACCTTCTCCCCTCAGTCTGAAGCACATGCAATTGTAGCACTGCTCAAAGCTGTTGAGCGCAAACGGTGCTACTACAAAATTTGTTTGCAGCGTGTACATCAAACTAAGGAAAGGAGGTGGGCTTGAAAGAGAGCATATCTGCAATAAAAGCATGTCCTCCCTCATTAACGTGACCCCAAACTGAGACTGCAAGGCTGTAGCGAGTGCGATTACGGAAACGGGGTGCTAGGGAATGGTTTCTGGCACCAGACCAAATTTTGGTTAGCTATTTGCGACCCGGCACCCGTATTTCTTGAGTCCTGCTGTAATGTGTTATACGCAAGTATAAGTGCAATAAAAAATGCTGTGCGTTTAACCCCAGCAAAGGTCATCAGCTGCAGTTTCCGCTCGCGACCAGCAGTGCTCAGCAGGTACCAAGGGTAACTGTGTTTACTGCCTTGGCTAGTGATAAAATTGCATGCTTTAACAAATTAGCGCATGTCATCTTATCCTATTACTAAATTAAAAAAATAGGGCAAAAAAGATTAAACACCAGCACCACATGCACAGACCCAGAGCCTTACAGATCATTTACTGGGGGAACTTTATAGGTGAAAATGTTGCTGTTATTTTACAAAAATTTGGTAAAGCTATTTTTTTTTTTTTTTATTAAAACATTCTTTGTATTTTAAAACAATTTACACTAGCACGAAGGGGCAGTATATCCCCAAGATAGTATTGATTTGCACTTAAAATTAGGTATTTTAAGGATGCTGCAAAAACTCAGTGAGGACATTCTCTGAAACTATTTTAATGAACTGTGCAACATACCTCAGTTATTTACAGATCATGCAAAACTGATCTCAGCACATGAGAAGCAATATATACTAGAACAGAAGGAAACGAGGCATTAACTCGAGGAAAGATCCAAAAGTACATTCCACAGTCTGGGCTGCTCTTCCCATGTTCAACCACAAGACTATTTATTCCCCTTCTGGAATCAGAGTTTGTTTTTCTGTTCAAGCTGCTGGAGTTTTTATAGCTCTATTTTGCTTGCCTAGTCTGTGAAGTACCGAGATGGAGACAAATATTCAGCCACATATCTACTAAAGAAAGGAATAGTGGACAAAAAACAAAAACAAACAAGATTTATGTGGAGATCAGACTTCTGAAGGGCATATAAAAATATATATATATATATATATATATATATATATATATATATACACACACATATACATACATACACACACACACACAATATGTCTATACAGAGAGAAAAAACAGAATTTATGTTTACCTGATAAATTTCTTTCTCCTACGGTGTGTCCAGTCCACGGCTTCATCCTTACTTGTGGGATATTCTCTTCCCCTACAGGAAATGGCAAAGAGAGCACACAGCAAGAGCTGTCCATATAGCCCCCCCTCCGGCTCCGCCCCCCAGTCATTCGACCGACGTTTAGGAGAAAAAGGAGAAACTATAGGGTGCCGTGGTGACTGTAGTGTATGGAATAAAAATGTTGAAACCTGACTAAAAGCCAGGGCGGGCCGTGGACCGGACACACCGTAGGAGAAAGAAATTTATCAGGTAAACATAAATTCTGTTTTCTCCTACATTGGTGTGTCCGGTCCACGGCTTCATCCTTACTTGTGGGAACCAATACCAAAGCTTTAGGACACGGATGAAGGGAGGGAGCAAGTCAGGTTACCTAAACGGAAGGCACCACGGCTTGCAAAACCTTTCTCCCAAAAACAGCCTCCGAAGAAGCATAAGTATCGAATTTGTAAAATTTGGCAAAAGTATGCAGAGAAGACCAAGTCGCTGCATTACAGATCTGATCAACAGAAGCCTCGTTCTTGAAGACCCATGTGGAAGCCGCAGCTCTAGTAGAGTGAGCTGTAATTCGTTCAGGAGGCTGCCGTCCGGCAGTCTCATAAGCCAATCGGATGATGCTTTTCAGCCAAAAGGAAAGAGAGGTAGCAGTAGCTTTCTGCCCTCTTCTCTTACCAGAATAAACGACAAACAAGAATGATGTCTGTCTGAAATCCTTTGTTGCTTCTAAATAGAATTTTAAAACACGGACCACATCTAGGTTGTGTAACAAACGTTCCTTCTTTGAAACTGGATTCGGACACAGAGAAGGAACAACTATTTCCTGGTTAATATTCCTGTTGGAAACCACTTTTGGAAGAAAACCAGGCTTGGTACGTAAAACTACCTTATCTGTATGGAACACCAGATAGGGAGAAGTACACTGCAAAGCAGATAATTCAGAAACTCTTCTAGCAGAAGAAATAGTAACCAAAAACAGAACTTTCCAAGATAGTAACTTAATATCTATGGAATGCATGGGTTCAAACGGAACCCCCTGAAGAACTGAAATAACTAAATTTAGACTCCAAGGAGGAGTCATGGGTCTGTAGACAGGCTTGATTCTAACTAACGCCTGTACAAACGCCTGTACATCTGGCACGGCTGCCAGACGTTTGTGTAACAAAACAGACAGAGCAGATATCTGTCCCTTTAAAGAACTAGCTGACAAACCTTTATCCAAACCTTCTTGGAGAAAGGAAAGTATCCTAGGAATTTTAATTTTACTCCAAGAGAATCCCTTGGATTCACACCAACGGATATATTTTTGCCATATCTTATGGTAAATTTTCCTAGTTACAGGTTTTCTGGCTTGGACTAGAGTATCTATAACTGAATCTGAAAACCCACGCTTAGATAGAATCAAGCGTTCAATTTCCAAGCAGTCAGTTGCAGAGAGACTAGATTTGGATGTTCGAATGGACCTTGTACTAGAAGATCCTGTCTCAAAAGGTAGCTTCCATGGTGGAGCCGATGACATATTCACCAGGTCTGCATACCAAGTCCTGCGTGGCCATGCAGGAGCTATTAGAATCACAGAGGCCTTCTCCTGTTTGATCCTGGCTACAAGCCTGGGAAGGAGAGGGAACGGTGGAAACACATAAGCTAGATTGAACGACCAAGGCGCCACCAATGCATCCACTAGTGTCGCCTTGGGATCCCTGGATCTGGACCCGTATCGAGGAACCTTGGAGTTCTGACGAGACGCCATCAGATCCATATCTGGAGTGCCCCATAGTTGAGTTAACTGGGCAAAGACCTCCGGGTGGAGTTCCCACTCCCCCGGATGGAAAGTCTGACGACTTAAATAATCCGCCTCCCAGTTGTCTACTCCTGGGATGTGAATTGCAGATAGGTGGCAGGAGTGATCCTCCGCCCATTGGATGATCTTTGATACCTCTCTCATCGCCAAGGAACTCTTTGTTCCCCCCTGATGACTGATGTACGCTACAGTCGTCATGTTGTCCGACTGAAATCTTATGAATCTGGCCTTCGCTAGTTGAGGCCAAGCCAGGAGCGCATTGAATATCGCTCTCAGTTCCAAACTGTTTATCGGGAGGAGAGACTCTTCCCGAGACCAAAGACCCTGATCTTTCAGGGAGTCCCAGACCGCGCCCCAGCCTAAGAGACTGGCGTCGGTCGTGACGATGACCCACTCTGGTCTGCGGAAACTCATTCCCTGAGACAGGTGATCCTGAGTCAACCACCAGCAGAGTGAGTCTCTGGTTACCTGGTCTACTTGAATCTGGGGAGACAAGTCTGCATAATCCCCAGTCCACTGTTTGAGCATGCACAGTTGTAATGGTCTTAGATGAATTCGAGCAAAAGGAACCACGTCCATTGCTGCAACCATTAATCCTATTACCTCCATGCACTGAGCTATGGAAGGCTGAGGAATAGATTGAAGAACTTGACAAGCGCTTAGCAGCTTTAATTTTCTGACCTCTGTCAGGAAAATCTTCATTTCTACAGAATTTATTATTGTTCCCAGAAAGGGAATCCTTGTGGACGGGGACAGGGAACTCTTTTCTACGTTCACCTTCCACCCGTAAGACCTGAGAAAGGCTAAAACAATGTCTGTATGAGCCCTTGCTTTGGAAAGGGACGACGCTTGGATTAGAATGTCGTCTAGGTAAGGTGCTACAGCAATGCCCCTCAGTCTTAGAACCGCTAGAAGGGACCCTAGCACCTTTGTGAAAATTCTGGGAGCAGTGGCTAAACCGAATGGAAGAGCCACGAACTGGTAATGTTTGTCCAGAAAGGCGAACCTCAGGAACTGATGATGATCTTTGTGGATAGGAATATGCAGGTACGCATCCTTTAAGTCCACGGTAGTCATATATTGACCCTCCTGGATTGTTGGTAAAATTGTCCGAATGGTTTCCATTTTGAATGATGGAACTCTGAGGAATTTGTAGATCCAGAATTGGCCTGAAAGTTCCCTCTTTTTTGGGAACTACAAACAGGTTTGAGTAAAACCCCAGACCTTGTTCCGCTGTTGGAACTGGGTGTATCACTCCCATCTTTAATAGGTCTCCTACGCAATGTAAGAATGCCTGTCTCTTTATCTGGTCTGAAGATAAGCGAGACATGTGGAACCTTCCCCTTGGAGGAAGTTCCTTGAATTCTAGAAGATACCCCTGAGAGACTATTTCTAGTGCCCAGGGATCCGGAACATCTCTTGCCCAAGCCTGAGCAAAGAGAGAAAGTCTGCCGCCTACTAAATCCGGTCCCGGATCGGGGGCTACCCCTTCATGCTGTCTTGGTAGCAGCAGCAGGCTTCTTGGCCTGTTTACCCTTATTCCAGCCTTGCAATGGTTTCCATGCTGGTTTAGGCTGTGAAGCGTTACCCTCTTGTCTAGAGGCTGCAGAGTTAGGAGTCGGTCCGTTCCTGAAATTGCAAAAGGAACGAAAATTAGATTTGTTCTTAGCCTTGAAAGGCCTATCCTGTGGGAGGGCATGGCCCTTTCCCCCAGTGATGTCTGAAATAATCTCTTTCAATTCCGGCCCGAAAAGGGTCTTACCCTTGAAAGGAATATTAAGCAATTTTGTTATGGACGACACATCCGCCGACCAAGATTTTAGCCAAAGCACTCTGCGCGCCACTATTGCAAAACCTGAATTTTTCGCCGCTAACTTAGCCAATTGAAAAGCGGCATCCAAAATAAAGGAATTAGCCAACTTTAGTGCGTGAATTCTGTCCATGACTTCATCATATGGAGTCTCCTTTTGGAGCGAATTTTCTAGTTCCTCGAACCAAAAAGACGCTGCCGTGGTGACAGGAATAATGCACGAAATTGGTTGAAGAAGGAAACCTTGCTGAACAAAAATCTTTTTAAGCAATCCAATTTTTTATCCATAGGATCTTTGAAAGCGCAACTGTCCTCAAAAGGAATAGTTGTGCGCTTGGCTAACGTTGAAACTGCCCCCTCAACCTTAGGGACGTTTGCCATGCGTCCCTTCTAGGGTCGACAATGGGGAACATTTTCTTAAATACAGGAGGTGGAACAAAAGGTATACCTGGCTTCTCCCACTCCTTAGTCACTATATCCGCCACCCTCTTGGGTATCGGAAAGGCATCAGCGTGCACAGGGATCTCTAAGAATTTGTCCATTTTGCACAACTTCTCTGGAATCACCAAAGAGTCACAATCATCGAGAGTAGTTAGCACCTCCTTAAGCAGGGCGCGGAGATGTTCTAACTTAAATGCCACGATATCAGGTTATGCCTGCTGAGAAACCTTTCCTGAATCAGAAATTTCTCCCTCAGACCGACCCTCCCTCACTGCCAATTCAGATTGATGTGAGGGTATAACAGATAAATTATCGTCAGCGCCAACTTGCTCATCCTCTGTATTTAAAACTGAGCAATCACGCTTTCTGGGAAATGCTGGCAGTTTGGATAAAAGATTTGCTATAGAATTATCCATTACTGCAGTTAATTGCTGCATAGTAACAAGCATTGGCGCGCTAGATGTACTAGGTATCGCCTGCGTGGGCAAAGCTGGTGTTGACACAGAAGGAGAGGATGATGAGCTATCCCCACTACCTTCATTTGAAGAATCATCTTGGGCAATCTTATTAAAATATGACAGTACTGTCCTTACTTTGTTTGGACGCCATGGCACAATTTGTACATACATTTAAAGGGGGAACCACCTTGGCCTCCATACACACAGAACATATGCTATCTGAAGGTACAGACATGTTAGACAGAATTTGGAAGGCTATTAATGCAATAAAAACGTTTTTAAACAAAACCGTTACTGTCTCTTTAAATAATAAAAAGAGCACACTTTATTTCTGAATGTTTGAAAAACTATGAAGGAAATATCCGATCTTTACAAAATTTACACCCTTAATGCTTTGAAAGTATTGCACACCAAATTTCAAGTCTCTAAACCCTTAAATGAGCAAACCGGAGCTATTTGTTCAATTTACCAGTTTAAACACACTACAGTCCCTGCCACAGACTTTGCTGCAGCTTTTACCTTCCTTAGGGGTTATTCACCACAGAAATAAGCCTTCCCGAGTCCGTTTTTTAGCCACAGGACTCTCTCACATGAAGCTGCATGCACTGCCTCTGGAAGTAACTGCGCAACTGAGGCGCAAAAATGAGGCCTCCTCCCTCTGCATACCAGAGTGAAGGGGCCTTCCTGACTAGATTAGATGTCTAAACAACTGCCAGGCGAATAAAAATGTTCCCAAAAGTGTTTTCAAATACACAAAACACTCCAAATGACATATAAATATGATATAAACCAATCGATTTAGCCCACAATAGTGTCAAACCAGCATAGAGCCCATTTTATAAGCCTTAATTCTGTTATGAGTCTAAGAAAATGGCTTACCGATCCCATAAGGGAAAACTGACAGTCTTCTAGCATTACTATGTCTTGTTAGAAAATAGACTGGTCATACCTGGAGCAGAAAAGTCTGCAAACTGTTCCCCCCAACTGACGTTCTCTGGTTTCAACAGTCCTGCGTGGGAACAGCAATGGATTTTAGTTACTGGTGCTAAAATCATACTCTTCTTTTAACAGAACTCTTCATCACTTTCTGTCGTAGAGTAAATAGTACAAACCGGCACTATTTTAAAATAACAAACTCTTGATAGAAGAAATAAAAACTACAACTAACACCACATACTCTTTACCATCCCCGTGGAGATGCTACTTGTTCAGAGCGGCAAAGAGAATGACTGGGGGGCGGAGCCGGGGCTATATGGACAGCTCTTGCTGTGTGCTCTCTTTGCCATTTCCTGTAGGGGAAGAGAATATCCCACAAGTAAGGATGAAGCCGTGGACCGGACACACCAATGTAGGAGAAAAATACTTGTGAGGAATGTTGCTGTCCACCAATAAAGCTGTGGGAGTTCAGAGAGTGAGGCAAGTATATCGCTAACTCAGCACTTTCTCCAATAAGGTGACGTTTCCACCTCTAGACCAATAGCCATGCTAGGATGTCAGTTGACACGCACGGCTATTGGTTTAAGTTAGCGATATACTTACCTTACAGATAGGGTGAGTTTAACAGTTTTTTAGGAAACTATGACAGAAACTAATGTCTATTTTTAGTCAAGGTAAATCCTAGCATTTGTTATACGCTTGGGTTTACCATCACTTTAAAGCAGGGATGGGGAACCTTGGCACTCCTGATGTTTCAGAACTACATCACCCACGAAGCCTAGGCACTCAAGTCCAGTTGAGCATGTAGTTCTGAAACATCTGGAGGGCCAAGGTTCCCCATCCCTGCTTTAAAGGCTCATGATAGTTGAAAAATGACATGCTCTAAATGTGAAAGACTATGGACCCTACACTACTGTGCTAATTGCACATGCTGCCGATTGGATCAGCGGTGGGTTCCGCACAGAACAAGAAGTGGTTCCTGAGCAGCACTTCTAGTGTGTGTATATAATACCGTTCATGCATGGTTAAATAGTGTTCTTTAACGTGCATGTTAGAGAACACACAAATCTCTAGTTTACTCTAATAAATCTGGCACAAAAATGAGCCAAATAATGCAGAATTCAGGAATTAGTTTTAATAACAAATACCGAAATAATATGCACACCATCTCTATAGATTTTCTGATAATGTATAATCAGAAGTACCATTGAAACCACATGTCCTGAAAAATAGCGTAAACGTGTTTTTTTTGTTTGTTTGTTTTAGAAACTTCGAGGCCACATAGCTGGCACTGTGTACCCAGTGCTTTAGGCAGCACAGCCCTATCCGACAACTTCCCACTGTTTAACAAAAGGGGGAGACCTTTTTTTTAAAAAAAAAAAAAAAAAAAAAAAAAACAAACAGACAAATTAGGCAAAATGCTTATAGTTTACATATTAAAAATGAGATTTAGCCGGAGAGTCAGAGCGCAGTAATGGCGGAGGGGGGAGGAGGAGGTGAAACGAGCCCAGTAGCGCCGGACCGAAACGCACGGACACCGTCACCCCGGCCTACACCGGAGCAGTCGGACAGGCCGGACCCAGAGACACAGAAAGCAGTTTTGGGAGAGTTGTTGAAAACGCAGCTGAAAAAGGGGGATGAGTGGTATCTTGTCGACAGCCGGTGGTTCAAGCAGTGGAAGAAGTATGTTGGTTTCGACTCGTGGGATATGTACAATGTGGGGGAGAGCAGTCTCTTCCCAGGGCCTGTTGATAGTTCAGGCCTTTTTGCAGATCCAGACACTCAGGTTTTAAAGGAACACCTTATTGATGAGCTGGACTATGTTCTGGTGCCCACAGAAGCCTGGGACAAGCTGATGAGCTGGTATGGGAGCGTGGAAGGTCAGAATCCCATACTTAGAAAGGTGGTGGAACATGGGCTGTTTGTCAAGCATTGTAAGGTAGAGGTATACCTTATTGAGCTGAAGCTGTGCGAAGACGGCGACCCTGAAAATGTGATAACAAGACACTTCAGCAAAGCAGATACCATAGAAACGATAGAAAAGGAGATGCGCACCCTCTTTAATATTCCTGCGGAGAAGGAGACCAGGTAATGGAACAGATACATGACAAACACATACGAGCAGCTCACCAAAATGGATAACACTGTACAAGATGCTGGACTGTATCAGGGCCAGATGATAGTAATAGAACAAAAGAATGCAGATGGTACATGGCCAAGGCCACTCCAGACGAAAACAAATGCTGCAGCAAGTAGAAATTTTACTGTTGTTGGAAAAGCCTCAGCAAGCAGCTGTTCTTCCTTATCACCCTCCTCCTCCTCTTCTACTGTCACAAATGGAGACAGCAACAGTACATACACACTGAACAACAGCTCGTTCACGAGCAAAGGAAGTTACGGGTCATATAATTCATACAATTACAAGGAGCCTCAGACCCTTCCAGGTCTCTGTGGACTCAGCAATCTTGGGAACACTTGCTTCATGAATTCAGCACTGCAGTGTCTTAGTAACACCCCACCACTGACAGAATATTTTCTGATGGATGAATATGAAAAGGAGATTAACAGAGACAATCCACTTGGAATGAAGGGAGAAATTGCGGAAGCCTATGCAGAGTTGATTCAACAGATTTGGTCAGGGTCACACAATTATGTGGCCCCACGGATGTTTAAAACCCAGGTTGGCCGCTTCGCTCCCCAGTTTTCTGGCTACCAACAGCAGGATTCTCAGGAACTGCTTGCTTTTCTCCTGGATGGCCTGCATGAAGATCTAAACAGAGTAAAAAAGAAGCCATACTTGGAGCTTAAAGATGCCAATGGCCGTCCTGACTCGGTAGTGGCCAAAGAAGCATGGAATAATCACTTACTGAGGAATAACTCCATTATCGTAGACATTTTTCACGGCCTCTTCAAGTCTACGCTGGTGTGTCCAGAATGTTTTAAAGTCTCTGTGACCTTTGACCCTTTGTTATCTCACCCTTCCCCTGCCCATGAAAAAAGATCGTACAATGGAGGTGTTTCTGGTTCGGGGTGATCCTCTGTGCAAGCCTATCCAGTACCGGCTGATTGTACCAAAAATGGGAGCCGTATCGGACCTATGTTCAGCGCTGTCCAAACTATCGGGAGTGCCTGCTGAAAACATGGTAGTGACAGATGTCTACAATCATCGTTTTCACAAAATCTTCCGAAATGGATGAAATGCTGAGCCACATCATGGAAAGAGATGATCTGTTTGTATATGAAGTGAAAACTTCCCGGTCCGAAGACTCAGAATGGATCACATTGCCCATCTGTTTCCGAGAGCGGCGATTTCGGCAAGCAACCTCGGCTGGTACAATCCTGTTTGGGCAACCCCTATTGGTCTCTGTACCAAAACGTAATGTCACAGCTGAAATTCTGTACAACATTGTGCTGGAGAGAATCCAGCGCTATATAAAGATGCCGCTCCCAGGGGAGTATACGTATTTAGGTGCTGAAGACCAAGTCTGCAATGGGTCAAATGGGATATATGAAGATGAGGAGATGGATCATCAAGAGGAAGAAACCCAGGATGATTCCCCAGAAGAATCCAATGGTCAGTCCGAGGACAGTGTAGAAGATGAGAGCTCCGAAGGTGCAGCCCCTGCAATAAAATGCCAAAGAAAGCCCAAGATTACCGCAAGAGACTGTTCAGCTTCAGCTTGGTGAACTCCTATGCCACTTCAGATGTGGGCTCTATGCCTGCGGAGGGATCCTTCCTGAAACTCACCTCCTATTCTACAATTGCGATTGATTGAGATTCTGAAACAAAGACATTGTATTATGACGATCAAGAAGCAGAGGCCTTTGAGAAAAATGAATCAATGCTTCAGACACAGAAGAAGAAGATAACAGTAGCCCTGACGGATTGTATACAGCTGTTTACAAAGACAGAAACTCTTGGGGAGCATGATCCTTGGTATTGCCCAAATTGCAGGAAGCATCAACGGGCCACCAAAAAGTTTGATTTGTGGTCTCTTCCTAAAATCTTAGTGGTCCATTTAAAGCGCTTTTCATACAATCGCTACTGGAGAGACAAGCTAGATGCTGTGGTTGAGTTCCCTATAAGGAACCTAAATATGTCGGAGTTCGCCTGTGATCCAACTGCAAGTCCATACGTATACGATCTTGTCGCTGTTTCAAACCACTATGGTGGTATGGGCGGAGGACATTATACAGCGTATGCAAAGAACCGAGCAAATGGAAAGTGGTATTATTTTGATGACAGCAGTGTTTCCCCTGCTTCTGAAGATCAAATTGTGACAAAAGCTGCCTACGTTCTATTCTACCAGCGACGAGATAGTGATAGCACTAAAACCTCTTCTACGGATGGCCTAAATATTTCCACAAATGATGACTCTGAGGGCCAAGAAGGGCAGATGGACACAGACTAGTGATCCTGACCTTTTGCCATGCAGTAAACTAGCTGCACTCCACCAGACACTTTAATCCTTTCAAGTGATGCGTGGGATACCTGAATCAAATCTCCGTCTTTAAGCTCCAAGATGTACATACTGCCCTAAAAACTATATCTAGCTCAAACCGCAGAGGAGACCGACTTACTATGGATTATTATTTCTGGAAGCAAAAGGGGGAAAATTAATTTACAAAATATTTAATCCACACACCGTGCTGAACAAACCATTTGCATTTCTGATATTGGGCCCCCCAGAGAGAGAGAGTGGACAAGTCAGAACAAATAGGGAATCCTACAAAAAAAATAAATAAATGAATAATTGGTAATATATATATGGTTTAGTGACCTCTATCTGCTCCCTGTTTGCTCTTGCCATGGGGTATTTAATCCCTGGGTTGAAATGTATTTCCCTGTTTAATTTGAACAAATGAACACCAGCAGCCTTTGAAAACAAAATTTATGCTTACCTGATAAATTCCTTTCTCCTGTAGTGTGGTCAGTCCACGGGTCATCATTACTTCTGGGATATTAACTCCTCCCCAACAGGAAGTGCAAGAGGATCACCCAGCAGAGCTGCTATATAGCTCCTCCCCTCTACGTCACACCCAGTCATTCGACCGAGAACCAACGAGAAAGGAGAAGCCAAAGGGTGCAGTGGTGACTGGAGTATAATTTAAAAATTTAGACCTGCCATAAAAACAGGGCGGGCCGTGGACTGACCACACTACAGGAGAAAGGAATTTATCAGGTAAGCATAAATTTTGTTTTCTCCTGTTAAGTGTGGTCAGTCCACGGGTCATCATTACTTCTGGGATACCAATACCAAAGCTAAAGTACACGGATGACGGGAGGGACAGGCAGGCTCTTTATACGGAAGGAACCACTGCCTGAAGAACCTTTCTCCCAAAAACAGCCTCCGAAGAAGCAAAAGTGTCAAATTTGTAAAATTTGGAAAAAGTATGAAGAGAAGACCAAGTTGCAGCCTTGCAAATCTGTTCAACAGAAGCCTCATTCTTAAAGGCCCAAGTGGAAGCCACAGCTCTAGTAGAATGAGCTGTAATTCTTTCAGGAGGCTGCCGTCCAGCAGTCTCATAAGCTAAACGTATTATGCTACGAAGCCAAAAAGAGAGAGAGAGGTAGCCGAAGCTTTTTGACCTCTCCTCTGACCAGAATAAACGACAAACAGGGAAGACGTTTGTCGAAAATCCTTAGTTGCCTGTAGATAAAATTTCTGGGCACGGACTACATCTAGATTGTGTAGAAGACGTTCCTTCTTCGAAGAAGGATTAGGACACAAAGATGGAACAACAATCTCTTGATTGATATTCCTGTTAGTGACCAACTTAGGTAAGAACCCAGGTTTAGTACGCAGAACTACCTTGTCTGAATGAAAAATCAGATAAGGAGAATCACAATGTAAGGCAGATAACTCAGAGACTCTTCGAGCCGAGGAAATAGCCATTAAAAACAGAACTTTCCAAGATAACAGCTTGATATCAATGGAATGAAGGGGTTCAAACGGAACACCCTGTAAAACATTAAGAACTAAGTTCAAACTCCATGGTGGAGCAACAGTTTTTAACACAGGCTTGATCCTAGCCAAAGCCTGACAAAAAGCTTGAACGTCCGGAACCTCTGACAGACGTTTGTGTAAAAGAATGGACAGAGTTGAAATCTGTCCCTTTAAGGAACTAGCGGATAAACCCTTTTCTAAACCTTCTTGTAGAAAAGACAATATCCTAGGAATCCTAACCTTACTCCATGAGTAACTCTTGGATTCGCACCAATATAAGTATTTACGCCATATTTTATGGTAAATCTTTCTGGTAACAGGCTTCCTAGCCTGTATTAAGGTATCAATTACTGACTCAGAAAAACCACGTTTTGATAAAATCAAGCGTTCAATTTCCAAGCAGTCAGTTTCAGAGAAATTAGATTTTGATGTTTGAAGGGACCCTGGATCAGAAGGTCCTGTCTCAGAGGCAGAGACCAAGGTGGACAGGATGACATGTCCACTAGATCTGCATACCAAGTCCTGCGTGGCCACGCAGGCGCTATTAGAATCACCGATGCTCTCTCCTGTTTGATTCTGGCAATCAATCGAGGAAGCATCGGGAAGGGTGGAAACACATAAGCCATCCCGAAGGTCCAAGGTGCTGTCAAAGCATCTATCAGAACTGCTCCCGGATCCCTGGATCTGGACCCGTAACAAGGAAGCTTGGCGTTCTGTCGAGACGCCATGAGATCTATCTCTGGTTTGCCCCAACGTCGAAGTATTTGGGTAAAGACCTCCGGATGAAGTTCCCACTCCCCCGGATGAAAAGTCTGACGACTTAGGAAATCCGCCTCCCAGTTCTCCACTCCAGGAATGTGGATCGCTGACAGGTGGCAAGAGTGAGACTCTGCCCAGCGAATTATCTTTGATACTTCCATCATCGCTAGGGAGCTTCTTGTCCCTCCTTGATGGTTGATGTAAGCTACAGTCGTGATGTTGTCCGACTGAAACCTGATGAACCCCCGAGTTGTTAACTGGGGCCAAGCCAGAAGGGCATTGAGAACTGCTCTCAATTCCAGAATGTTTATTGGCAGGAGACTCTCCTCCTGAGTCCATGATCCCTGAGCCTTCAGAGAATTCCAGACAGCGCCCCAACCTAGTAGGCTGGCGTCTGTTGTTACGATTGTCCAATCTGGCCTGCTGAATGGCATCCCCCTGGACAGATGTGGCCGAGAAAGCCACCATAGAAGAGAATTTCTGGTCTTTTGATCCAGATTCAGAGTAGGGGACAAATCTGAGTAATCCCCATTCCACTGACTTAGCATGCACAATTGCAGCGGTCTGAGATGTAGGCGTGCAAAGGGTACTATGTCCATTGCCGCTACCATTAAGCCGATCACCTCCATGCATTGAGCCACTGACGGGTGTTGAATGGAATGAAGGACACGGCATGCATTTTGAAGCTTTGTTAACCTGTCTTCTGTCAGGTAGATCTTCATTTCTACAGAATCTATAAGAGTCCCCAAGAAGGGAACTCTTGTGAGTGGAAAGAGAGAACTCTTCTTTTCGTTCACCTTCCATCCATGCGACCTTAGAAATGCCAGTACTAACTCTGTATGAGACTTGGCAGTTTGAAAGCTTGAAGCTTGTATCAGAATGTCGTCTAGGTACGGAGCTACCGAAATTCCTCGCGGTCTTAGTACCGCCAGAAGAGCACCCAGAACCTTTGTGAAGATTCTTGGAGCCGTAGCCAATCCGAATGGAAGAGCTACAAACTGGTAATGCCTGTCTAGGAAGGCAAACCTTAGATACCGGTAATGATCCTTGTGAATCGGTATGTGAAGGCAAGCATCCTTTAAATCCACTGTGGTCATGTACTGACCCTTTTGGATCATGGGTAGGATTGTCCGAATAGTTTCCATTTTGAACGATGGAACTCTTAGGAATTTGTTTAGGATCTTTAAATCCAAGATTGGCTTGAAGGTTCCCTCTTTTTTGGGAACCACAAACAGATTTGAGTAAAACCCCTGTCCGTGTTCCGACCGCGGAACCGGATGGATCACTCCCATTAGTAAAAGATCTTGTACACAGCGTAGAAACGCCTCTTTCTTTATTTGGTTTGTTGACAACCTTGACAGATGAAATCTCCCTTTTGGGGGAGAGGATTTGAAGTCCAGAAGATATCCCTGAGATATGATCTCTAACGCCCAGGGATCCTGGACATCTCTTGCCCAAGCCTGGGCGTAGAGGGAAAGTCTGCCCCCCACTAGATCCGTTCCCGGATCGGGTGCCCTCAATTCATGCTGTCTTAGGGGCAGCAGCAGGTTTCCTGGCCTGCTTGCCCTTGTTCCAGGACTGGTTAGGTCTCCAGCCTTGTCTGTAGCGAGCAACAGCTCCTTCCTGTTTTGGTGCAGAGGAAGTTGATGCTGCTCCTGCCTTGAAATTACGAAAGGAACGAAAATTAGACTGTCTAGCCTTAGGTTTGGCTCTGTCTTGAGGCAGGGCATGGCCTTTACCTCCTGTAATGTCAGCGATAATTTCTTTCAACCCGGGCCCGAATAAGGTCTGCCCTTTGAAAGGTATGTTAAGTAATTTAGATTTAGAAGTAACGTCAGCTGACCAGGATTTTAGCCACAGTGCTCTGCGTGCCTGAATGGCGAATCCGGAATTCTTAGCCGTAAGTTTAGTTAAATGTACTACGGCATCCGAAATAAATGAATTAGCTAGCTTAAGTGTCTTAAGCTTGTTTGAAATCTCATCTATAGTTATTGAGTCAAGAGTCTCTTCCAGGGACTCGGACCAAAAAGCGGCCGCGACAGACGCAATACATGCAAGGGGTTGCAATATAAAACCTTGTTGAACAAACATTTTCTTAAGGTAACCCTCTAATTTTTTATCCATTGGATCTGAAAAGGCACAGCTATCCTCCACCGGGATAGTGGTACGCTTAGCCAGAGTAGAAACCGCTCCCTCCACCTTAGGGACCGTCTGCCATAAGTCCCGTGTGGTGGCGTCTATTGGAAACATTTTTCTAAACACAGGAGGGGGGGGAAAAAGGGTACACCGGGCCTATCCCACTCCTTAGTAATTATCTCTGTAAGCCTCTTAGGTATAGGAAATACGTCAGTACTCGCCGGTACCGCATAGTATCTATCCAGCCTACATAATTTCTCTGGGATTGCAACGGTGTTACAATCATTCAGAGCTGCTAATACCTCCCCTAACAGTACACGGAGGTTTTCGAGTTTAAACTTAAAATTAGAAATGTCTGAATCCATTCTATTGGGATCAGAACCGTCACCTGCAGATTGAAGCTCTCCGTCCTCATGTTCAGCATACTGTGACGCAGTATCAGACATGGCCCTATTATCAACAGCGCACTCTGTTCTCACCCCAGAGTGATCGCGCTTACCTCTAAGTTCTGGCAATTTAGCCAAAACTTCAGTCATAACATTAGCCATATCCTGTAATGTGATTTGTAATGGCCGCCCTGATGTACTCGGCGCTACAATATCACGCACCTCCCGAGCGGGAGATGCAGGTACTGACACGTGAGGCGAGTTAGTCGGCATAACTCTCCCCTCGTTGTTTGGTGAATGATGTTCAATTTGTACAGATTGACTTTTATTTAAAGTAGCATCAATGCAATTAGTACATAAAATTTCTATTGGGCTCCACTTTGGCTTTAGCACATATAGCACAGAGATATTCCTCTGAGTCAGACATGTTTAACACACTAGCAATTAAACTAGCAACTTGGAAATACTTTTCAAAGCAATTTACAAATTATATGAAAACGTACTGTGCCTTTAAGAAGCACAGAAAAAAAGTTATGACAGTTGAGAAATAATAAACTTGAGAACTATAACATCAAATTCTTTCCGGTAAAAACACAATTTTAGCAAAGGATTGCCCCCATTAGCAATGGATAACTAACCCTGAATAGCAGAAAAAAATGAGCAGAAAATAAACGTTTTTTATCACAGTCAGTCACAATCTCACAGCTCTGCTGTGAGTGATTACCTCCCTCAAATTAACTTTTGAAGACCCCTGAGCTCTGTAGAGACGAACCGGATCATGCAGGGAAGACAAGAGACTTCTGACTGAATTTTCTGATGCGTAGCAAAAGCGCCAAAATAGGCCCCTCCCCCTCACACACAACAGTGAGGGAGATCAGTAACTGTCTTAAATTAAATAAAACGACTGCCAAGTGGAAAAAACAGTGCCCAAAACAATTTTTCACCCAGTACCTCAGATAATTAAACGATTTAACATGCCAGCAAAAACGTTTAACATCAAATAAATGAAATGTCATTAGAAAGCCTGTTGCTAGTCACTGCAAATTAGGCTAAAGTCTTATGCATACAGTATTATCCCAGTGAAGTGCCATTCCCCAGAATACTGAAGTGTAAATATACATACATGACAGCCTGATACCAGTTGCTACTACTGCATTTAAGGCTGAGCTTACATTATATCGGTATGGCAGAATTTTCTCAGTCAATTCCATTGTCAGAAAATAATAAACTGCTACATACCTCTTTGCAGGTTAACCTGCCCGCTGTCCCCTGATCTGAAGTTTACCTCACTCCTCAGATGGCCGAGAACAGCAATATGATCTTAACTACGCCGGCTAAAATCATACAAAAAACTCAGGTAGATTCTTCTTCAAATTCTACCAGAGAAGGAACAACACACTCCGGTGCTGTTATAAAATAACAAACTTTTGATTGAAGGTATAAAACTAAGTATAATCACCACAGTCCTCTCACACATCCTATCTATTAGTTGGGTGCAAGAGAATGACTGGGTGTGACGTAGAGGGGAGGAGCTATATAGCAGCTCTGCTGGGTGATCCTCTTGCACTTCCTGTTGGGGAGGAGTTAATATCCCAGAAGTAATGATGACCCGTGGACTGACCACACTTAACAGGAGAAAAGTATATTTTTTAATACAAAGTACTGTAGCACTTGGTATGAACTTTCTTTCCATGCTGCATGGAGGTTTATCGTCAGAGATCAGCGCCTTTTTATGCCGATAAGGAGATGAGCAATTTCTGAATACGTGGATAAGAATTGTTTAAGGCAAACATTACAGGATTGCAAAGATAATTAAATTCTAAATGGAAATGCATCTGCTTAGGGAGCAGGGCTTTGCGTTTCTCCCAACTTTATTTTTTTTTTTTGGCTTGTATTTATTGCTGTTTAAAGCACTGTACAATGTATACATTTGAGGATGTGGTTTACTAACTAATGTGGTAAAAAAACAGCCCTTTACCTCAAAAAAAAAAAAAAAAAAAGATTTAGGCATGAAGGGGGCCTATTTTAACAGACCAATTGATACTGCAGGAAAAGTTAAGTAAAAGAGAAAGTACTTACCAAATAAGATTTATATTTGAGGGAGGACTTGGCTAAAGTAGGAATTCTAATGCAAAACTAAGGTCTTTAAAAGATCCAGCGCAACTAGGCTAAATTTCAGGTGTGGCTGGTGGGGGGCACCCATGTATGTCTTGAGGGCTCTAAACCATGGTGCCAGAGCCTAATTTAAAAAGAGACAAACACAAATTGTAAACTACATGAATATGAACCTTCATACCTGAGAATTTTGCAATGAAAACTGCAGCTTTTATTTTGTCAAATGAGTATATTGTTTAATGTTTTTTTTTCTCTCTTTTCCCTGTCCCTCAGAATAAATGAACTCTTCCGAATCAATCACAAACTAATACACAGATATAGCATGAACTCAGTTAGCACAGGGATAGAAAGGTCAAAAATTAAAAGTGCATGTGTGCACTTCAATTTGAAATAACAAAAATGTATGACTACCTGATAAATTCTATTCTTTCATGATGAGGGTAGTCCATAGTGCTCCATAAACAACATGTGGGATATAATTCCTGCCACTAAGAGGAGGCCAAAAACCAACACAAGAGCTTAAAAAGGGTCACTGAACCCAAAATTTTTCTTTCATGATTCAGATAGAGCATGAAATTTTAATCAACTTTCTAATTTACTCCTATTATCAATTGTTCTTCGCTTTCTTGCTATCTTTATTTTAAAAGAATACATGTAAATCTTGGTGAGCATTTAATCTACAAATAAGCAAGCATAACCCAGGTTCTCAACCAAAAATGGGCCGGCTCCTATGCATCACATTCCTGCTTTTTAAATAATGATAGCAAGAGAACGAAGAAAAATAGTAGTAAATTAGAAAGTTGCATGTTCTATCTGAATCATGAAAGAAAGAAAAAAAACTGGGATTAGTGTCCCTTTAAATCCCTCCCACTTCTCAGTTTAACGTATAGCCGAGCAGAGAGAAGGGAAACAGATAGGAAGAAAAGACAAAAGGGGGTACAAATTAGAACGAGCAGGGCCTATGGAATATCATCATCCTGAAAGAAAATAATTTATCATCAGGTAAAAAAAAAAAAATCCTTTTGTATGATGATAGTCCATAGGGCTCCATAACGTGGGATTAATACCCAAGCAGATAGTCAATGTTATGGAATGGGTGTAACAATTTTATGGCAGTTCATATTTGTCAGACACTGTGGTCTGAAGGGCTTTCCTGCCAAAAGCTACTTGCAAAGAAGCAAAAACATCAAAGCGGTAACATTTTGAAAAGGTATGCAAAGAAAACCATGTTGCAGCTTTGCAAAAATGAATCATTTTTAAAAGCCCAGGAAGTAGCAACTGATCTTTTAGAATGAACCGTGATAAATTTATGGGGCGAATTTCCCGCACCATGTAAGCCTTGTGAATTACCTGTTTGAGCCAAGAGGCCAAAGTAACAGTAGCAGTCTTCTGCACTTTATCAATCCCAGAGTAATGGTTAAAATATGCTGAAAGATTGTCTGAACTCCTTAGTAGCTTGAAGATAAAATGTCAATGCTCTAAATACAGATTAAGTAAAAGTCTGGGGGCGTATCCAAACATCGACCAAGAAGGCTGCTTTTTCTAACGGCTGAGATTTGGAGCTGATAAATCCATTGTTTATCACCTACCAGTCATACCTCTAATCGAGTGGAAAGAAGAAGAATGGTACTATGTTTGACTTTAACAGTATTCACAATTTATTACATATAAAATCAATTAAACAAAACTTAAGTCAATTTGATCGAATAACATTCGTAAAAATATTTTCAACACAAATATGAATGGACAGTTAAAAGCTCATATATTCTTGCAAGTTACAGAGTTATAAACTTTAATTAAATGAGAGTTATATCAGGCTATATTTGTTACAAAGTATCTATTCACATTTGTTGCAAACGGTTAACCCCTTAACGACCGAGGACGTGCAGGGTACGTCCTCTTAAAAAAGTCACTTAACGACCAAGAACGTACCCTGCACGTCCTCGGTTTGGAAAGCAGCTGGAAGCGATCCTGATCACTTCCAGCTGCTTTCCGGTTATTGCAGGATGCCTCGATATCGAGGCATCCTGCAATAGCAATTTTTGCCCCTCCGGTGCAGAGAGAGTGCACCGGACATCGATGGCCGCATTCGTTGGTGGGTGGGAGCATAAATGGGAGGTGGGTGGGCGGCCATCGATGGCTTCTTAGTCAGAGAGGGGGGCGGGATCGGGATCGCCGGGGGCGCGCACGCGTGCACAGGGGGGCGGCGGGAGGGCGCGTGCACGGGGAGGGAGCGGGTGGGAACCGCTTACACTACAGAAACTAATTTGGATATTATTGTAAAAAATAATAAAAAAAAACGTAATGGAAATCATCTAAGGGATCTGGGAGGGGGTGGGGGATTGCTACACTACAGAAAAAACTAAAATAAATTGTAAAAAAACATTTTTATATGCAAACTGGGTACTGACAGACAGCTGCCAGTACCCAAGATGGCCCCCAATAAGGCAGTG
Organism: Bombina bombina; assembly: GCF_027579735.1. NCBI lineage: Eukaryota > Metazoa > Chordata > Amphibia > Anura > Bombinatoridae > Bombina > Bombina bombina. The sequence goes on from NC_069499.1 coordinate 915,623,813, forward strand.
GGGGGGGGGGGGGTAGAGAGCTGTTTTGGGGGGGGATCAGAGAGGTTGGGGGCTAACGGGGGATCCTACACAGCAGCATATGTAAATATGCTTTAAAAAAAAAAAGTAAAAAAAAAAAAAACCTTTTATTTTAGTACTGGCAGACTTTCTGCCAGTACTTAAGATGGCGGGGACAATTGTGGGGTGGGGGAGGGAAGAGAGCTCTATGGGAGGGATCAGGGGGTCTGATGTGTCAGGTGGGAAGCTGATCTCTACACTAAAGCTAAAATTAACCCTGCAAGCTCCCTACAAGCTACCTAATTAACCCCTTCACTGCTGGGCATAATTCACGTTTTGTGCGCAGTGGCATTTAGCGGCCTTTTAATTACCAAAAAGCAACACCAAAGCCATATATGTCTGCTATTTCTGAACAAAGGGGATCCCAGAGAATCATTTACAACCATTTGTACCATAATTGCACAAGTTGTTTCTAAATAATTTCAGTGAGAAACCTAAAGTTTGTGAAAAAGTTGACTATTTTTTTTAATTTAATCGTATTTGGCGGTGAAATGGTGGCCTGAAATATACCAAAATGGGCCTAGATCAATACTTGGGGTTGTCTACTACACTAAAGCTAAAATTAACCCTACAAGCTCCCTACAAGTTCCCTAATTAACCCCTGCACTGCTGAGCATAATACACTTGTGGTGTGCAGCAGCATTTAGCGGACTTCTAATTACTTAAAAACAACGCCAAAGCGATATATGTCTGCTATTTCTGAACAAAGGGGATCCCAGAGAAGCATTTACAACCATTTGTGCCATAATTGCACAAAATGTTTGTTAATGATTTCAGTGAGAAACCTAAAATTTGGAAAAATTTTACTTTTTTTTTTTATTTGATCGCATTTGGCGGTGAAATGGTGGCATGAAATATACCAAAATGGGCCTAGATCAATACTTTGGGATGTCTTCTAAAAAAATATATATACATGTCAAGGGATATTCAGGGATTCCTGAAAGATATCAGTGTTCCAATGTAACTAGCGCTAATTTTGAAAAAAAGTGGTTTGGAAATAGCAAAGTGCTACTTATATTTATGGCCCTATAACTTGCAAAAAAAGCAAAGAACATGTAAACATTGGGTATTTCTAAACTCAGGACAAAATTTAGAAGCTATTTAGCATGGGTGTTTTTTGGTGGTTGTAGATGTGTAACAGATTTTGGGGGTCAAAGTTAGAAAAAGTGTGTTTTTTTCCCATTTTTTCCTCATATTTTATCATTTTTTTTATAGTAAATTATAAGATATGATGAAAATAATGGTATCTTTAGAAAGTCCATTTAATGGCGAAAAAAAACGGTATATAATATGTGTGGGTACAGTAAATGAGTAAGAGGGAAATTACAGCTAAAAACAAAGACCGCAAAAATGTAAAAATAGCCTTGGTCCCAAACGGACAGAAAATGGAAAAGTGCTGTGGTCATTAAGGGGTTAAAGGGACACTGAACCCATTTTTTTTTTCTATCGTGATTCAGATAGAGCACGCAATTTTAAGCAACTTTCTAATTTACTCCTATTATCAAATTCTTTTGATTCTCTTGGTATCTTTATTTGAAATGCAAGAATGTAAGTTTAGATGCCTGCCCATTTTTGGTGAACACACTGTGTTGTTGTTCTTGCTTATTAGTGGGTAAATTCACCTACCAATAAACAAGTGGTTTCCATGGTTCTGAACCAAAAAAATAGCTTAAATGCCTTATTTTTCAAATAAAGAAAGCAAGAGAATGAAGAAAAATTGATAAAAGGAGTAAATTAGAAAGTTGTTTAAAATTGCATGCTCTGAATCAGAAAAGAAAAAAATTGGGTTGTGTCCCTTTAAAGTAGATCTGGCCTGAGGGGGCGGAGTTAACTGCCGAACTGAACAGCAGCATTTACTAGAAGCTCCTGACAAAGTGCCCAATTTCAGCTGTAAAAACCACACTAAAGTGGTCAAAAACATTCTGACCTACCATCAAGAGTGAGTCTACTAGTGACCCAACCACCCGGTCACACTTTTGGACAGAATTTTGTACCGGTAACTTGGTGAGAACAACCGCCATCAATTAACCGCTGCCGACAACATACACACAGTGGGTCTACCCGGCATCTACCGACTCACTCCAGACCACCTAGCAGACTATTGTCCATAGTGGTGGGAGAGACCTGTGACCCTGGAGGGTCGGGACCCCGCACCGGGGCTGCTGCGGCTGAAGCCGCGGTAACGACAAGAACGAGAGACAAGACAGCGGTGACTCCCACCTGGGACGAGATAAAGAGTGAGGGGGTAAGACTACCTGACAACACATACACCTACCCGCAATTAACAGGTGAGCTGAATCGGAGGTCTGAGGGAGGTGTACCGGCCTAGTTGACTGGGTTCTGCAAGGGGGAAGCTAGTGGCGCGAAAGTCCGCCATCTTGGCTGGAGATAGATAATCCCTATAACGCCACAAAGTGACTGTTAGACAAGAGAGGGGGAACAAGAAGCCAGTGTAAGAGTGTCCAACACCGGAGGCCCCCTAGCACATATTAAAGGGATATATTACAGACCAACATATATATATATATATATATATATATATATACACGGCACTACTTGTGAGAAATGAACTTTTTACCGCAACTACAAACATAGATGTGCCTTACATGGGTTGCTGCCTCTGCATAATTTATTAGTTGGTTTACAAACTTTTCAGCATTCAACGCATACCTTTGCTTCCTTGTAGTAAAATCACTTCTCGCAGCCCTGAAATACACCTGGGAAATACAAACACAACCATCTTTAAAAAATAAGCAACTGAAAGCTGATAAGACGTTCATACTATTAAGCTGAAATAGGAACTGTGCACAGCTGTGATACTTATTCCCTTCTTCACATAACAGGGATATTATTTACTGTGAAACACACACAACCAGACCCTGCAAATCAGTTTAACAACACCCAGACGACAGAAACTTTTAGCACCTTCTTCCCTCCCCTTTCCTGTCACTCCTGAGAGGGGACAGGTCATACCCCCTATACCCTTTCCCGTGATCGTCCTGTGAGGACAACTGCCCCGGGGAGAAGGACAATACTAAACAGCAAAGCCCTTTAGAGGGTGAAAGAGAGAGCAAAAGGAATACAGGTTGCAGAACACTAGTTTGGTTGTTATCCTAATCCTACAAGAGCAGGAAGCTACAGGGCAGTCCTTATGTAAGCTATATGACAGCCCCGGGAGGGAGCATCCATCTAGATGAATAAGGCACAAGGAAGGCTGAGCCTTGCCGAATCCATGGAATATTAACATCCATACGTCCTCCACAAAATCACAACAACGCCACATGTAAAGACCCAGATATCTAAGAATCTAACTATGATCTCTCACAGATAGAACCCTGCTATACAACATAATACAAAGGCACACACCTCTCAACAATATAATGTCTTCAAGGAGAGCAATGAAAGGTGATAAATCAACTAATAAGCCCTCTTCAGTGTCCTCTTTTTTCAAATCCTCGCAATCTACTAAATCTAATAAAGACATGGAGGAGGGCAAAGATTCGGACCTAGACTCCATACAACAACTGGAGAATGATTCCCCACTAACTAAAGCTGACCTACAGACCCTGGTCTCAAAAAAAGACATTGCCGACAACTTTGAAAAACTTTGGGAGAAAATTGACTCCATCCATTCATCAGTTACCAACAGCCTTTCAGAGATTAAATCTGACTTAACAGACATGGGAAACAGGATAGATACACTCGAAGACCAAAAGGATGCCATGGTTGAGAATGTGGATGAAATTTCTCAGACGGTCTCAACACAACAACAACAATTAATGGAGTTCCAAGACAAACTAGATGACCTGGAGAACAGAAGCAGAAGAAACAACCTTAGGCTGAAGGGGGTTCCAGAGGAAATAACAGGGACAGAACTCCCGGCCTATCTAACACAACTTTTTACCCAGATCACAAACTCACCCCCAGACTACACCTTCCATGTTGAAAGAGCTCACAGAGCGCTAAAGGCCAGACCAAAGGTGGGCCTCCCTCCAAGAGATGTCGTGATCAAAATGACTTTTTTCCCAGACAAAGAAAAGATTCTCCAGGCAGCTAGAAAGCAACCCACCTTCAAATTTCAAGGCAACGTTATCCAATTCTATCAGGACTTGAGTCTTCGGACTCTACAAAGGCGAAGTGCTCTACGACCCCTTACCTCTCTGCTGAGACAAAAGCAGATACAATACAGATGGGGCTTCCCTTTTGCACTAATTATAACAAAGGACACTAAAATCATAACGATTAAGGAACCTGAAGACATCCCCGAAGTGTGTGAGGCATTAGGCCTCGATACTCCATCGCTACCCGAGAGGGAACCAACATCAGCACCTCGACCATTATCCATACGCACAGAAGATCAATCTAAGTGGCACACATCAAGAAATAAGAAAAGGAGGACACAGGAACTTAGAGATAAAGAACCTTAATCAGAATCCCTTTCATCAGTCTTTTGAGACTGGGGACTCTAGAGCAAGGCAAAAAAAAAACATAACCAAAAGGAAAATAGACTTCCTCTGGAGGTCTCCAACACCAAGATACACATGGAGTAGAAGGAGATGGAGAGGGTCATAGTTGTATATGGCTCCTAATTGACATTTCAACATTGCAGACAAAGTTTCATACAGTAATGTGGCCTACTAGAGGCGCGGTTTTAGGCTTACATTAATGCTTTATATATCTAATGTCTTATAATGCCTTCTATCTCTTTTCTTTTATTTGATTATTAATACATATGCTGATATATCTAGATGGGCCCTCCCAGCCCTCCCTTTTCATAAAGGGATAAATGAGGAACAAACAACTGTTTACAGGTTATAGTTTTGTGTTTTTTCAAATGTTCAATCCCATTGCTGGAGATAACGTTACAGTTGCATCTCTTAATAATGGGACATGTTCTCCCCCCCCCCAATTGTTTTTTCTCCTCCTAGTGACATCTCTGCGGCGCACCCCTGTGGAACCCTAACTCCGAAGATTAACAATATGTCAAGAAGGACACCCTATCTGAAGGTAATAAATGATGAGCACCACACATCCAGCACATAGATCAGAACTAGAAAAAAACACAATGTCTGGCAACATACATGTAGTGTCACACAACGTCAGAGGGCTCAACACTGATCCCAAAAGAAGGATAGCTATTTCCCAATATACACGCCTAAACGCCAATATCCTGTTTCTCCAGGAAACACACTTCCTTAAAACTAATATCCCAAAATACTGGACAAAACACTTTCACACACACTACCACGCCACTGCAGACACAAAAAAGAGAGGAGTTTCAATTCTTATACATTCCTCTGTCGACTTTACCCTTGAAAGCACTTTAGCAGACCCGGAAGGTAGATACCTGATAGTAAGAGGAAAAATGTTAGATACTGAGGTGACCCTATGCAACATTTATGCCCCCAACGACAATCAACATGATTTCTTCAGACACATATCCCTCCTATTAACCCAATGGTCCCAAACCAAAATTATACTAGCAGGAGATTTCAACATAACTATGGCCCCACAAGCAGCGACTAAACATATATCCTTATCCAATAAACAACACAGACATAACAGAGTAGTTAAGTCGATACAGGAATCCCTATTACCACACTCCCTGTTGGATTCCTGGCATTCATTATATGGGGCTACAAATGACACCACGTTTTACTCCACGGCTCATAAAACCTACACGCGACTGGACTACATATATATTAGCCAGGCACTCTCCCGTTGCTGCAGAACTCAAATATACACACATGTGTGTGGTCAGACCACTCTATTTTACTACTAGAGTTGAGTGGGATGCAAGATACTAAAAGGAAAAGATCATGGACCTTTGATCCAAATCTTATGAAAAACCCACAAAGACATGATAAGATTCTGCAGTCGCTGGTGGAGTACTGGAAGATAAATATAGACACCACAACTAACCCTATAAATACATGGGCAGCACATAAGACGGTGGTTAGGGGACAACTGATACAGGAAAGTGCCAGATTGAAGCGCCAAAATAGACAATCAATGGAACAGTTACACAAAGAGATAGAAACGCTTGAGGGACGACATAAGGTAACGGGGAAAGAGACGATACTACAGACCCTCCAAACCAAGAAAACCATGTTGGCGAAAATCTTAAACTCTCAGGCAGCAAGGGCAATCCAAAAATTAAAGGCACACTATTTCATTTATGCCAATAAACCAGATAATTTTTTGGCACACAAGATTAGGGAGAGGGGCAAGGCCTCATTCATCCCTAAGATAGAAACAGAACAAGGGACAATGACTTCGGACCCACAAGTGATCGTAGACACATTCGCCACTTTCTATAGCAAACTTTATGATGGAGAAAAAGTCCTTCATAACACAGAAACAGATAAAAATACAGAAGAATTCCTCTCCACTTGCCCATTAAAAGCTCTCACCGTAGAACAAAGAGATAGTCTAAATGCCCCAATCACCACCCTGGAAGTAGTGAAAGCAGTTAAAGACCTTAAACCGGGTAAAGCAGCAGGCCCCGACGGCTTCACGGGAGAATATTATAAATTGTTTCGAGGCACATTAATACCACATCTGACTAAATTCTGTAATTATATCTTAGAAGGGAATTCTCTCCCGAGTGAGTTACAATTAGCAAAAATAGTGGTGATCCCCAAACCCGATAGAGACCATAAAAGATGTAAAAACTATCGCCCTATCTCATTAATAAATCAGGATTTGAAACTATTTACGAAGGTATTAGCAAATCGGCTTAAGGAAATTCTCCCTAGCCTAGTTCACCCAGATCAAGTGGGATTCATTAAAGACAGGGAAGCCCCAGACAACATTCGCAGAATTACTAACATTATCTATCGTCTAGAAAGACAGGGGACGCCTTCTCTGCTGCTATCGCTGGATGCGGAGAAGGCGTTCGACAGAATTGACTGGAATTACATGACCAAGGTGTTGGGTAGAATGGGATTTGAGGGCACCTTCATGACAGCTATTCGTGCAATATATTCGAAACCCCAGGCCCAGATGACGGCGGGAGGATATAGATCTGCCATCTTCCCCATACTTAATGGCACAAGACAAGGGTGTCCCTTGTCGCCCTTACTATTTGCGCTTTACATTGAACCTCTAGCAACCAGAATAAGAACGCACCCAGACAGAGGGAGTTAAGACGACAAATTCAGAATATAAATTGACCCTGTTCACAGATGATATTCTATTGTCTATCACAAAACCTCTTATCTCCTTACCCAATTTATATGCAGTGCTAGCGTCCTTTTCGGCCATCTCAGGCTATAAAATCAACTCGGATAAATGCGAGGTTCTCCCTATAGCTATCCCTCATCAGACTAAGAAGCTCCTAGAGTTAAACTTCGATTTTCGGTGGGTCAAACACACACTTAAATACCTAGGGATCTATCTTTCACAACAAACGCAGCACCTATATAAATACAACTACACACCTCTGTTTCAAAGAATTAGACAAGATATAGCAAAATGGCGCAAATATAATTTCTCGTGGATGGGCAGATTAGCTGCAGTCAAAATGACCATTCTACCCCGACTACTCTACCTATTCAGAGCACTACCGATAAAGATTGTCACTGCAGATATCGAAAGGATACAGACAGATCTCTCAGCTTTCATTAGGAGGCTCTAAAATGACAAGGATCTCTAAACACTTAGTACACAGACATAGATCACTGGGAGGGATTGGGGGACCGAACTTAATGGACTATTATAGAGCAGCTAGAACAGCACAGGATGCGATGATACTGAAGAGACAGGGAGAAGCGGTCTGGATTACCTTAGAGGCGGAATTAGAGGGGAGGACCTATACAGACTCCACTTTGTGGGCCACTCAACAGAACAAAGAGTTTGACAGCTGCCCGAAAACACACACAAGAGCTCTCACTGTTCAGTTATGGTCAAAAGTTAGAAAAAGAGAAGACATCTTCCCTAAAAACTCCTTATTGATGCCAATCAGATACCTTTTACAGGGAGACACACAAACACATACAGAAGTGGGAAAATAAGGGCCTTTATAGAGTAGCAGACATAGTAGAGAAGGGAGCAATATTGCCTTTCTCCCACCTTCAAGAAAAGATTGCACCACTAAAGCTACACTGGTTCATATACTTACAGTTACAATCTTCCCTTCGAGAATTCCTTAAAAATGCACCTAGGAAGATGACTACGACATTAGAAATCTCCAGCATCAGCTCACATAGACTCAAACACTCAATCTCCAAACTATATATATCCCTCCAATCCCCCCCAATGGAACCAAAAACACAAATAATGCTAGCATGGGAGAAGGAACTCGGAATAGTGAAAGATAAACAGGAGTGGGAATTACTACTCCAATCGGGAGATAAAGGCTTATTAAGTGTTGATCTAAAAGAGAACACACTGAAAACAGCCTTTAGGTGGTACCTGACCCCAGTCAGATATGCACACATTAAACCACAGGGGAGCAACCTATGTTATAGAGGATGCGGACAGAGGGGCACATACAAACACATGTGGTGGGATTGTACAGCTGTGCAGGAAATATGGAGAAAACTATCTTCATTTATAGGCCAGCTGATAGATGAAGAGGTTACTCTCACCATACAACAGGCGCTACTACATGAACCCATAGAAATCTATCACAGACACCTTAACACTTTCATTAGAATTTTGTGCACGGTCACAAGGATATGTATCACGAGATACTGGAAAATAGGTACACCCACATGGACGGAGATATACAATAAAATTCAGTTCACCTACACCATGTATGAGGAATCAGCAGGAATCCTAAATAATAGAGAGACACTACAAAAGGTATGGTTCTACTGGATAGGTAGTCAAGCACAAGCAGTCGAGATCTGAAACCCACATAAACAGATGCGGAGTTGGCAGGGGTGCGCCGCGGGAAGAGGTGTCTCTATTTCTCAGGTACGATACTACTCTCAGAGAGAGACACTGTTTCATATGAACATAGGAGGAAAATTTTGGTTTAATTATAGTTATTGTTTTGTTTATCAACCTTAATATGACTGAAGTGATTACTACTCATCCCACCACTATGCAGCCCGCTTCCCTAGAGGTACAAGTGGGATTAAGGGGGGGGAAAAAAAAAAAAAAAAAAAAAGATATGCTAGGGAATGTTCAACCCACTTAGCAGTAGTTGCTCTGACAGAGGGGAGGGTTTGAACGCGGGTGGAAGGATTATTGATATGTCTTAAATATATATATTCCAATGGTGATGAGAATGTAATGATCAAAGTACTTTTTTTTTCTGTTTTACGTATGTATAATGTAAAAAAATTTCAATAAAAAAGCACTTTACAATAAAGTAGATCTGGCCTAAAGTTGTTTATATATATATATTTTTTTTATATAACCCCCAAGGGCCCCCTTATTACATGAATTCAGCCTAGGTGGTCCATATGTGTATGTGTTCACTATTTTTCATTTGGGCTAAATCTTGCATTTAACCTATTTTATAGTTCTTGGGGTTCTATAGAGTACCTTATTAAAATTTTACAGACTAGATGGTTCAAAAGGTGTACTTAAAGTGTATTTCCCACCATAATTAGTGGAACCCGTGAGTAACCACTGCCTATTATTCCCTCATAGCCCCTCTTTGGTTCAAATTTAGTTCAGAGGGTCCAAAAGTGACCTTTATTTTTTTTTAACAGGGGTATGCTTTGTGTGACGGACACCGGCTACCCCAACTGGGTAGCTCCGCCAGAAGGGTCCTTCCTATACCTGGAACATGCCGCTATGTAGCAGAGGAAAGTGATTATAGCTGTGCCCACCCAAATAACCACAGTAACCAGTATTTAGGTGAAACCAAGAACAACTTTATTGTGGAAACACACTGCTTATATACGCAAACACATCTTGATAAGGAGTCTTATCAGATCCCCAGATCTCCTGCCATTCCCGCCCCTCCACACAAACAGGCGCCCTCCATAGCAGTTATTGTCCCATGGAGTCCCAGTGATATGGAGGTGGTTATTCCGGGGTGATCCCGGGGGATCGGTGGCACTTCCAGGGTGTCGTTGGAAAGCGCCCTGTCCCCAGATGCCACAGTCCAAAATGCGACATGATCCGTTGCTGTGGACCAGAGCTACGGGTGATCAAACGTACACCTGGAAAGTCATGGGAAGTAAGAGATGTAGGGGGGTCCGAAAACCCCAAGTCCCCAAGGGAGATCCCCTCCGGCAATCATGCCACCTCTTTCCCGCTCTAGGGGGTACCAATCTCCAAAAGAGCGGAGCTCTGGGGTGATGGGCCGCTGGAGTGGCCTGAGGCAAAGTTCAGCGGGTATTCAGAGAGGCGCGGCTGGCTTGTTGTTCCAGAAGCCCAGCCAGACAGAAAGGGGGTTAGGCAGTCAGAGATCAGCTCCTCCATGACGATGTACAGATCACAAAACAAACAAAACCAAGAGTCTGAGAGATTGTGAATGCCCTGAAAAGACCAAATCCAGTGTGAAAATGGAGTGGCTGGGTAGTAGGGGTCTAGCCTTTCCGGCCTGGTATCCGTGACCCTTTGTATCTTAATTGCTATTATAAGGGGACTTATTGCTTGTTATCTACATAAAAGAATGAGGTTTGTTTGTTTGTTCCTCCTTGAAGGCAATTACAGTGACTTCTAATGACAATATATAAGATCTAAATCACACTCTTAATGTTGAATATGTTCCTATGATCTGTAAAGTATCTTGCAATTTGCCCGATTTTGTTTTTGTACTTAAAGTGAAGGTAAAGTTACCTTGATGTAAAAGTGTAAAATTATTTGTTCCCCAAAATGAATAGGAGTTTCATTGATCTTTTTTTTTTTTAATTGTTACTCTAAACTAAGTTTTTTCCGTTTTTACTTACTTTTTTTAGGTCCTCAAATTCAACCCGTTAATGTATTTTTTTTTTTCATTGTTGGTCACCTTTTTTTATTGAGCCTATTGAAAATCTGGCCATTAGGTGGCCGTCAATCTACATCATCCGCCTCACGGATGATCTGCGCATATGCAAAGTTTTTTTCTCTTGATCTTTCAATCCAAGCGCGGTCCCGCATATTAGTTTTATTATTGGAAAAGACGAGTAGCCAATTAACACATGCGCATTACTGACAGTAATAGCGGATTTGCGCATGCGCAGTTCAAGATGATAATCGTGAACGCACTTTGGAGGCGCTCTAGAAGTCACCGATAAGGAAATAGCAGCTGGGAGGAGTTAAGATCGTAATGGTAGGGAATTAGAAACATCTTTAATTTCATTAATATAAAAAAAATTTGGAATAAAAGTTACCGATTACCTTGTTTAAATAATGACTAATTTGTTAGTATATTCAGCTAGTAAATACTTTACCTTCACTTTAAACTCAAATGGAGGAGAGGGGGTGGGGGGGGAGTATTTAAAAAAGTAATTCCTTAGAATTAGCAGGATCCGGACACAAAGGAGGGACAACAATCTCCTGATTTATATTTTTCAAAGCAACTACCTTAGGAAGAAAAACATATTTAGTATGAAACACAGCTTGATCTTTGTGAAAAACTAAAAATGGAGAATCACTAAATAAAGCCGATAACTGAAATCCCTAGGGAAATACTGTGCGCATAACAGGGTATTCCTATGTCCCACTGTAAATCTCTTCTGTCTTCTTTCTGAATTATATCCCATGTAATGGAGTTCTATGGACTATTATCTTCATCATACTAAAAAATAAGTGATTTTGGAATATACTTCCATTAGCAAAACTGCTTCTAGAAAAAAAGTTATCACTGAGTTTCTGCAGCATATGCACATATCCAGAGAGGGCCTGTGCACCAGCATTCAAACACTACACCTTTAAGCAGTGGCTTGTATGACACAATACACACCACCGCCAGCTCTGAGCAGACATGGTGTTTGCATACTGGTGCACAGGTGTTCACAAGATATGTTCATATGACGCATCATATAACTTACTAATGGAAGGTTAGATGATTACCTTTCCAGCGGTGAGTCTTGGGGGTCTGTAGCTGCTTAGATGCCTGAGATACAGGCTTATAAGCAGCATGCCCCCTTTTCCCTATACTTGTCGTATTTTTTTTTTTAATAAAGTTGCGCAGTGATGTCACCACGTCATTGCGTGTGACGTCACCACGCAAAGCGTGAAGCCCCGGCGATGCCTGTCACTTTGCAGGCCTGATCACCGAGGTAGGAGCCCCCAGATCTCCCTCAAGGTGGGAGAGTGCTAGCGACGGCTCCGAGTCATCGTAGACACTCAACTGACAGACATATATTCCTTTCTATTCTCCATTCTAATAGCTTCCCCAGAGGCAGAACTTTTCTTTACCTTCTGCAATGAGATTTTTTTTGTGAAAATTTTTCTGCAGGTCATTTTTAAATGAAATTCGACGGCTACACTAAGGCACCAGTTCAATTGCAATGTGTTGGTTAACTGAAGAATAAAGCCATTTTTAATGTTTTAAAGTATAGTGCAGTAGTTGAAAATTGCATTGTAAATTAGCTGCATACAAAAAATACATTTTAAAATGTTTCTTTAATAAATATGTTTCCTTTTCTCTTTGTCTAACATAGAAATGTAGTAATAAAAAGATGCAGTGCTCTTACATTCAGAATAAACAGCTTTGCAGACTGGAAAAGGCTAAGGGGCGGATTTGAAAAAATCTCTGAGAGCCAATCAACAAGCAATGCGCTGCTGCTTTGCAGCGCTACTGTATATTTGACTGCTCACTTCAAACAGCACTTTGCCCTGGATGCACTGTGTTAAGGAAAATGTATATAGTGCAGCCAGAGCACAGCTCTGTTTGAAGAGAACTGTCTAATGTGGAGCAGCACTACTAAGTTAAAGCGCTAACAGTTCCTACATGTGTCCTGTTCTTTCTGCAGACATGCTGCATTTTCTGCGATGACATCTCACATCACTGTATGTTCTGCCTTGGGGATAGCTTCTAAATATATATTTATGCATTTAGAATCATTCACACCTAAACTAGCTAGTATGCCCACTGCTATTGCAAAGAAGAATTTTCCTATCATAATTGTTGATAGAAAACAGATAATCCACAAGCGACTGCAGAGAAGCTTAGGGGAGAGAAGGGAGCAGCAAAATAATGAATGTATATTGCAATAATAAAAATTGTATGTCTTGTTGAAATGGCAAGTTTAATGATGCATTAGTGGAGCCTGGGGTCTGGGTTTGTTGAGCCCTTATTTAAAAAGGAGCACGAGTTGTAATAAGGGGACTCAGGCAGTTGAAATAATTAATATAAGCTGGGTCGTTGAGAAGAACAAAACATATCCAGAAAGGCGTAAAGGTACAAGTAATCATATGCTAAATTACTTGAAAGTGATACAGCATATATGTAAAGACCTTTCTAGAAAATATCACATGAATATTTCCATGTAAGAAAAGGGACATTTTACCTCAGCATCACTTCAGCTCAACAGAGTAAGTGCTCTGTTAATAGTTAATCAACTACAGTCACCTGAATGGTTAAAAAAAATAAAAGGGCCAAGTACAGTGATTTTGTAGGATTTTACCATAATCTTGCAAGATTTCATAATACATTTATTTAACAAGGGAAATTAAAAAAAAAAAAAAAGTGACTGTGCCGGCACATGCCATATGCACACTCCCTTGCAAATCCCGGGACAGGCATCCTGATTGGCTGCTTAAAATCCCTTTACAATAGATTGTGGCTACTGAAGACATTGAGGTAAAATCTTTCTTTAAAAAAAAAAAAAAAAATTAAGATTATCATGCGATATATTGTAGTCTGTTTTTTACATCTATGCTGCATCAATTTCAAGTGATTCAGCATCTAGGTAAAGTCCCTTTAATAATGTTAACATGGCCCGATTTATATATTTTCTTTAAAAGGGATACTAAACCCAGAATTGTTCTGTCATAATTTAGATAGAGCATGCAATTTTAAGCAACTTTCAAATTTACTCCTATTAATTGTTCTTCATTCTCATGCTATCTTTATTTGAAAAAGCAGGAATGTAGGATGAAGAGCCGGACCATTTTTTGTTCAGCACCTAGGTAGCGCTTGCTGATTGGTGGTTAAATGTAGAAAACCAATCAGCAAGCTCTACCCAGGTGCTAAACCAAAAATGGTCTGGCTCCTAACTTTACATTCATGCTTTTTCAAATAAAGATAGCAAGAGAACAAAGAAAAACTGATAGTAGTAAATTAGAAAGTTGCATGCTCTATCTGAATCATGAAAGAAAACATTTGGGGCAAGTAGCCCTTTAATCTACTGCATATCTGTTTTGAAATGCCTTAATCTCCATCAGGCAGATGTGATAAATCTCAAGGTTAAAAATCATATTAAAAAAAAAAAAAAAAAAAAAAAAAAAAAAAAAACACACACATGGTTTGCACAGATATATATTTCCAATGTTGGTTGGCAAATATATGTCAGATTTAAAAGCCTGCTGCTCATTTTTTGGAGTCAAAATGATGCACTAAATTAAACCTTCGTTAATTTTTCATATTCCTTAGAAATCATGTTGATAAGAAGATCCCATTAAAAATATGTTTACAAAAAATAGATCACAAATTGCAAAGAACTTTTTATATAAAGCAACAATAATTTTTGGGAGGAGATTAGCAAACCACTAGCCTATACGACAATATTACATATCCAGAAGCAAGTAAATTTGTTTAGGTTTCCCACAATCGCTGACCTTACTGAAAGGCACTATGTTATTGGTACAAGTGTCAATATTTGCACATAGTTATTCCTAAAGAGAAAGGATGGTAACTTCTTAAAATGAAGACTGGGAACCTTTGAAATGTACATTGTACTAATAAAAAAAATGCTATTATGCATGTGAATGAGCAGAAATAAAAAAAGGACAGTTAACACCAATTTTCATATAAGCTCTGTTGAGGTAAGGCTGGGACACCCAGTGAAAGGGGCTGTGAAATCAGGAGCAGACACTCCCCCTCCTCCCCTGCATATGAAAAGACCCTTTAGACCAAGGGTATCAAGTTCATTGTATCCAGGGGCCACCTGAACAGAGTGAATGCTCTGTAACTGGATATACTAGAAACTGTTAGTGACATTTACCCAGGTAGTAGTAGGAGCAGGAGTCCACAATATATATACAATGTGTACATTTATCTTGTGAGTGACAAGTGAAGTGATCTTTCTAGAATTGAATAATTTAACCAAGCAGTGCATAATGGGAGTCCACACTGGACAATTAATGCTTACATATATTTATCTTGTTAGTGACCATCTAGATAGAACATCAACGTGTTACACCTCTTAGAACCGTAAAAAAAAAATTGAAGGGGCCAAATTATTAAATTTACCTAAAAAAAACAAGGGAGGGCAAGATTAAACTATCTTATAGGCTGCATATGGCCCCAGGGCCAATACTTTAGTCAAACAGGAGCAGCAGCATAAGTCTGTAGACCCGGGTCTACATATGATAATGTGGGGCTTGGTTAGGAGTCTGAAAACCAGAATAAATGTTATTAAAAAATAAGCAAAACTATACATTGTTACATAAAACACTCCAAGATGGGCTGTATAAATCAATTATTTAAAAAAAAAAAAAAAAAAAAAAGTGTTCAATGTCCCTTTAAATGGTAGAATTTTTGTTTGTTTTTTAAATAGACATGAAACCCAAGTTTTTGGTTTTCTTGATTCAGGTATAGGATACAATTTAAAAAGAAATAAAAAAAGTTTCCAATTTACTTTTATTATCAAATATGCTTTATTCTAATGTTATTCTATGCTGAAGAGATTTCTAGATTGGTAGCGAGCACATGTTGGGAGCACCACATGACAGGAAATAGTGCGCTCATCTAGTGAGAGTGCACATACGGCAGAAGCAGTTGCTTCACTCGGTCCCCTGTGTGCCTATAATATACTTTCATAACCAAAGAGGTCTCTTGAAAAAATACCAGCCAATTAATGTTAAAATTGTAAATCAAGACACAATATTATGAAAGAATCTTATAGGCACCATGCTAGTGAAGGAACTGCTCCTGCTGTATGTGCATTCTCTCTTGGTAAATAGTGCGCCACTGATGAGTTATGGGGCGTGAGAACAAAATGTTTGCAACACTGGACACATATTTAAAATCATCTGTGCATACACAACAACCCAGCTTGCTGTGTCAGATTCTGTGACCCGTCTGTCGCATGCGCTCTGTGGTTGCAAAATTCGATCAGCTGTTCTGTCGGATTTTGTAACCAGTCACATGTGCGCTCAGAATTCTGGTGAAGTCACGGTCGACACGACAGAGGGAGTTACGCATGCTCAACCCGTCTGATTGAGAGTAACCACATCTCCGGAAGTGACGTGGTGCCACATAAAGACGGGTTTGATGATTCGACACCGGAACCAAAAAGAGAGCTAAACATTAACCAAAGGGAAGTAAACCGAAATAATTTGCTATTCATAAAAAGAGAACTGTAATTATTTCCTAGTGACTTCAGAATGTGCTGTACAATGCATTTGTTTTCAGTGTAGCATGGTACTGCCCTACATACAATGTCAACACAGCAACTGAAGGTGACCTCTGGAATCCTAAAATCCTAAGACTTGAAAACTGATGAAAATGCAGGACCACAGAAAAAAGGAATAGATTGCATAAGGTGTGGGTATATATAATAAACATTTTCTTGCCTGCATGTGTCATTGCAACACTTGTCCTTGCCAGTTAAAAATGAACATGAAATCTATTTATTTTTTTTTAAAAAAAAAAAACTTTCCAATTTGCTTCATATTTTTGGTATCCTTTGTTGAAGGAGCAGTAAAGCACTACTGGGAGCTAGCTGAGCACATAGGGTGAGCCAGTGACAAAAGGATATATATAGCAGCTAACAACCAGCAGCTAGCTGCCAGTAGTGATTTGCTACCCCCTAGACCTACCTAGGTTTGCTTTTCAACTGAGGATACCAAAAGAACAAAACTAATTAGATAATAGAAGTTGGAAAGTTGTTTAAAATAGAAAGCTATATCTGAATCATGAAAGTTTAATTTTGACTTGACTGTTCCTTTAAAAAGTATTAAATGAGACAAAGGGCTAGATTTATCAATCTGCGGGCAGACAGGGTTCACATGTTGTGCACCTGTCCGCATTTCATTGCAAATTGGGGGGTGTATTTATTCTACATATTTACCATGCCGCTCCAATGCTCTTGCGCAACTAACTGCATGACAGTAGGGCTTGTCAATCAACCCGGTCAAATGAATCAGGGGAGATTTTCATACGACAGAGGGTTTATGAAGCAGCGGTTAAAACCCCTGCTTCATAATTATCAAACCAGGGCAATAGATTAGTACAGAAATATTGTGCAAAGTGTACACAGCTTTATTTAAATAGGCAAAATAAGTTGAAGGTACTTGAAAAAATATCCATATGTATTCTCTATTATCATAAGATACGTATTTTAAGCGCAAGTACCGCAATATTGTTTAGAAATTAATATATGAATTCAGCAGACACACATAAAATTATATTGTGTGTAAAAGCACAACCTTTACAGAGAAACAAAGATGGAAGATTCTTTTCTAAATGAATAGAGGAATCATATTCCACTGACATAAGATCCTGCAGGCAGTAAATGCAAAATTGAAACCACTCAAAATGGTTTCACTGTACCTTGAAAAACAAATATACAATTGCAAACTGAACGTTACAGAATTGCAGTAAATAAGGCTCCCCATATAGATTCCTGGAATCCCAAAAAGGTAAGCAAAGAAAACAAAATGTGTTTAAAAAGAAATGCATTGTTAGCCCTGCTGCAACTAAAAATTATGATAACAGTACAAACACAGACAACAGAAAGAAGTATCTTCTTCCCAAACAATAAAACCCACCACGCACACACAAAAATAGTGGTAATAAAAAAATAGGCTTTTTACTAAGTGAAATCATAACCCAATCAAATGGGTTGAGTTTGCATGGAGAGCAGGTCTCATTTTCTTATCTTTTTATATATACCAACATACAAAGTTGTATCTTTGTATCTTATTACTCAATGTATAGTCAAAGATGAATACTTAGAGAGAGCAATTGAAGATTAACATTTTAATGCCTCTCTCTCTCAACCCATTGGGGATGAGACTACTTCTTTACCTTCGTGTTTACATAGCTTTTCTATAAACAGTTCTGTTATAATTACATTTTCAGAATATGTGGATGTTTCAAAGGGCAAAAGCAGATATTTTAAATGGCAAATAAGCCATTTGTACACAATCCGGTACATGCCAGCAAATTAAAATGGATTAATGTTAAGACATTAAACTTGAGAAAGTCTTATAACAAAATAATTTATTACAATAATAGTTTATGTAAATTTATTTTGGTGCAAAATAACTGAGCTGTATCCGCATAGCTAATTAATTCCTGTGTGTCAGCAACGTTTCAAAGTTGTATATCAATTCAGCACTCTTTTCTGTGGGCCCCTTAATTAAACCCTGCATGTTTACTGACATTCTTTGCATAGCACTATGTTCACTACTGATGTCACAACAACATTTGGACTAGCTATAAAAACTTTTTTTTTTTTTCCCTTTCTTAAAACCAATAGCCATGAACATATGCCAGAAGTGTCACAAATCTCTAAAACCTTGCCTGACACCCTCCCTAAAAGAAGCAAAAGGCATCTTGTCACCTTTGAAGATAAAGACTTTTGAAGATTACCCATTTTCAGAAAATCTGTTTCCTCTTGTAGCAAAAAAAAAAAAAGCTGTAAAACAGGACAGAAAACATTTAAAGGGACACTGAACCCAAATGTTTTCTTTCGTGATTCAGATAGAGCAAGCAATTTTAAGCAACTTGTTAATTTACTCCTATTATCATTTTTTCTTTGTTCTCTTGCTATCTTTATTTGAAAAAGAAGGCATCTAAGCTTTTTTTCTTGGTTAAGTACTCTGGACAGCACTTTTTATTGGTGGATGAATTTATCCACCAATCAGCAAGGACAACCCAGGTTGTTCACCAAAAATGGGCCGGCATCTAAACTTACATTCTTGCATTTCAAATAAAGTTACCAAGAGAATAAAGAAAATGTGATAATAGGAGTAAATTAGAAAGTTGCTTAAAATGTCATGCTCTATCTCAATCACGAAAGAAAAAAATTGGGTTCAGTGTCCCTTTAAGCAGTGAGATTGTTTGCTGCCAGAGATTGATCTACACGCCTCTCAGACAAGAGTTAAAACCTCTTATAACTAGAATGGCAAATGTGGCATCATCTGCAATAATTAATTTCACTTCACTGTTCATTTAGATCATTTTAAAATTGTTTATATATTTTACAGATGGATGTGCATACATTTTAGATACAGAGATGGTGGAACTAGGTTACAGCATCTACTAGCAGTAAACTATATTAGCATAGCACGTCCCTAATAAAAAAGGGACATAAAAGTGCAAAAGGAAAAAAAAATAAAAGATATAATACCTGATATATGCAATCTACTGCAAAAATAAAATGCTCTATGGGTTTAACCCAGGAAATGGGTTGAACACATTGTTAAAGACAGCTCCAGAGCAGAAATACATTACTGGGAGCTAGCTCATCCTATCTGGGTTGTGAATTACAAGAGGCATATGTGTGTAGCCACTAATCACCAGCTATCTCCCAGTACTGAATTTATGCTTCTAAGCCTACCTACGAATGCTTTAATGGGGACCAAAAGAACAATGTAACTTAGATAATAGAAGTCAACTGAAAAGCCCCAACCCTTACAAATTAAAAGCTTTATGCCACACAAGTTAAAATGTAACTCGTGTGTCCCTTTATAAGTTGATTACTTTAGGTCAGTGTTATATATATATATATATATATATATATATAACAACCCTTTGCCTGCAAAATAAGCAACCTATTTAGTTCATCTTTAAAGCGTATTCATTGATGTTTCATCGTATTGCAAATATATGAAAATTAGTGTCGCATGATATTCAAAAGAAGACCAGAAGGTAGCAGGAACCATCTGCTGGTTATCACAGTTTTAAGACAAATGTTAGACTGCTTTACATAGATGATGAAGTCTAGTACTTCTCTTTTCAGTTATACAGCGAAGCTTTGGGGTCTGGAAAGAGTGGTACCCTCACATAAAGTCATATACACAGTGTGGAGCAGGATGAGGTAGGGACAATCACTCATGTTACTTACCACTTGGATGCACTTCAGGATGCCGTAGACAGACCGCAGGTAGTCAGTATCACAGCGGAGACCCCGCAGGCCATAGCTCTGCATCACTGGCTCTGTGGTGGGCTGGTAGGGGCTACTAGCCCCAGACACCATAGAGGCGGTGGACGCTTCCCCCTCAAAGCCATCCATGTCCTCGGCCACCCCTCTCATCACCGAGGGACGCAACAATCACAGCTGGACCAGGCAATTCCGGTGATGCATACCGCGGGTGTCACTAACCTCTAAGTGAAACTGCAGCCCCGTGACCTTTGACCCCAAATATGTCACTTTAATGAAGATGGATTTAAGCACGTGACTTATTAACGCCGTAAAATCCAGGTTACCATCACAGGCCTCTCGCCAAGAACCAGGTGTGGAGCTCTAGCTCCTTCTGCGACTTAACCGGGTCCCGGAGCGCGCTCTGCTCCCTTCTTTCTACGGGAGACGCGCTCTGCAGGTAACTTGCGTAGACGCTACATGCCGCAACCAATCAGTTAGTGGGCTGAGTGACGTCACGCCAAGGGCAGTGGCTTGGCACCGCCCATTAGTTTATTTGGGTTAACCCTTCTAGTGCTGCCAAGAGTATAATGTTTTTGGAATACTCATTCTTTTAATGCATTGCTTCGTTGTATTTATTGGTTTGTGTTTACATTATCAATAATTGCAATCGCTGATTGTTACCCTGTTACTGTCAGTAACACACATTATTTCATTTTCACAAATAATTGTGTCCTTCCATAAATTTGTAGAACGATTCTCTTCTATATAGGACAATTCTAGCAATTAATAATGCACAGTACACCCTCCTAATACTGCCTGAGTTCATAAAAACTACCCCTTAGCAGGTAATTCATCTTTATAGAAGAGGTGCAGACGTTTGTTGTCACAATAAAAGTATCCATAAATAAAATATTTTAGCAGTTGTTTGTAGAGTGCTAAGGACTTCCCAGAGATTTTCAAATATGTTTGATATATAGATGATAGATACCAGACAGACAGATAATAGATAGATAGATAGATAGATAGATAGATAGATAGATAGATAATAGACAGACAGATAATAGATAGATGATAGATAGATAATAGACAGACAGATAAAAGATAGATAGATAAAGATATATGATTGATAGAGATAGCTGTGTTAAAGGGACATGAAACACAAAAAAAATATTTCATGATTCAGATAAAGAATACCATTTTAAACAACTTTTTAATTTACTTCTATTATCTAATCTGTTTTAATCTCTTAGTATCATTTGTTGAAGGAGTAGCAGTGCACTACTGGTTTCTAAGTGAACACATGGGAGAGCCAATGACAATCAGTTTATATATGCAGCCACCAATCAACAGCTAGAACCTAGGTTCTCTGCTGCACATGAACTTGACTAGATAAATATTTCAGCAAAGGATAACAAGAGAAAGAAGCATATTCAATAATAAAAGTAAATTGGAAAGTTGTTTGAAATTGTATTCTCTATCTGAATCATGAAAGGAAAAATTTAGGTTTCATGTCTCTTTAACATTGCTCAAGGTGACGTGCAGTGAGGTCGGAGGCAGGTGAGGCACTGGCTAGGATATGCCTTCATTCTTTAGATATCCTTTGTTGAAGAAATAGCAATGTACATGGGTGAGGTATCTATGTGCATTGTGCAGCCACCAATCAGCAGCTACTGAGCATATTTAGATATGATTTTCAACAAAGGATATTAAGAGAATGAAGGAAATTTAGATATTATATGTAAATTGGACAGGGGGGTGGGAGAGACAGAGGGTGAGAGAAACATAGAAAGAGACCATGGGGGAGAATGAGACACATAAGGAAAGAGACAGAGGGGGTAGGAGAGACGGGGAGAGAGAAATGGATAGAGAGAGACAGAGGGGGAGAGAGAGACAGAGAGAAGAGAGATAGACAGAGAGAGGGGAGAAGAGAGACAGAGGGGAGAGAGAGAGATAGACAGAGAGATGGGGAGAGAGAGAGATAGACAGAGGGGAGAGAGAGACAGAGGGGGGAGAGAGAGAAACCGAGGGGAAAGAGAGAGAGAGACAGAGGGGGGAGAGAGAGAGACAGAGGGGGGAGAGATAGAGAAACAGAGTGGGAGAGAGAGACAGAGAGAGACAGAGGGGAGAGAGACATAGAAAGAGACCATGGGGGAGAATGAGACACATAAGGAAAGAGACAGAGGGGGTAGGAGAGACGGGGAGAGAGAAATGGATAGAGACAGAGGGGGAGAGAGAGACAGAGAGAAGAGAGATAGACAGAGAGAGGGGAGAAGAGAGACAGAGGGGAGAGAGAGAGATAGACAGAGAGATGGGGAGAGAGAGAGATAGACAGAGGGGAGAGAGAGACAGAGGGGGGAGAGAGAGAAACCGAGGGGAAAGAGAGAGAGAGACAGAGGGGGGAGAGAGAGAGACAGAGGGGGGAGAGATAGAGAAACAGAGGGGGAGAGAGACACACACACAGATAGGAGAGGGAGAGAGAGAGAGAGAGAGAGAGACAGAGGGGAGAGAGAGAGAGACAGAGGGGAGAGAGAGAGACAGAGGGGAGAGACAGAGAGTAGAGAGAAAGACAGAGGGGTGAGACAGAGAGGAGAGAGTGAGAGACAGTGGGGAGAGAGAGAGACAGAGGGGAGAGAGAGAGAGAGAGACAGAGGGGAAAGAGAGACAGAGGGACGAGAGAGGCCTCATAAGAGTTTTTAGCGCTGCAGCTAAAAATAACCACCGGGTGGCGCAGCAGAGCGGCTAGTGATACAAATGTATGCAAAATATTGCGCAATAGAGAGAAAGCAGAACCCACTGCCTCTATTGCGCAATATTATAGTGGTAAAAATTTTGACCAAAAAAAAAAAATTACATTTCTTTTTAATAAAATTTTATTTTTAATTTTAATTTGCCCTAAATGGCAGGTGCGGCAGTGCCTCACCTGCCTCCTATGAGTGCACATCATTAGCCCCCCCATAATATATGAGGCCATACTAATCTCCATTAGTTTTATATAAATGATGGAAACATAATTATAAACATTTGATTCTGATATATCAAAGTAAATAATATTTGTTTTCCTGGTTTTACAATAAGAACTAATATACTAGGGCCCACTCTCAAAAACTCGCCAGCATGGAGTAAAATCAATATTTTATATTGTAATGTAAGTGTCTCTCCTTCACATAAAGGGTATTAGTGAACTCACACAGTTATCAAGGTAAAAATTACCTTTAAAACCATTTTTGAGGGGCCTCATAATACTGACGAGGCACCTTATACAATTCTTATTCTCCATATGTGAATTGAATAATTAAGTCTAAAGAATCTATGTTTGTTTCCTCTTCAACACCAAGAACACAGTGCTTTGTTATCAAGTATGGAATAATTACTGTAATGTCTGCTTGTTGCTACATTATCTTTCTTAAGCACTCTGAAGATCATGCAAGGGAGATAACATATATTCAACCTGATAATTCCATGCGTGGTATCAAAAATGGAGATTTACGGGGGGCAGAGTTAGCCTGCTAAGAGCATGGACGCACCTCATCAGAGTGTACTTTAACCTATTATACTTAGTGTCTCCCTTACCAGTGAATTAAATTGAGCCTTATCAACATAGTGAAGTCCTTTTCGCTGTCTGGCAGTCCGGGAAGATTGCTTTGGAGACTATTGAAAGTGGTGCCTCTAGCTGCAGCTGCAGCATGTTGGGGCCTGACACGGGAGTCGGAGACCTCTCCTGGAGGTGCAGAAGACTTCAGCTCCACCGCTCTTGCTCTCTCTGGAACTATGGACCCGGATAGTATGGCCTGTTGTGGTGGAATTCACATTGGCAAACACCTTGAGGACTGAGAAGAGCATACTTACATCCGGCAACCCTACGGTGAAGATCCAGGAGTTGCACAAATCGCCATATTTTTTGTTTTCTTCCCTCAGTTGTGCAGCGCTGCAAGGAAGTTGTGAGTACAAACTCAGATATTGCTGGACACTTATTTTTGCACACTGTGCTGTTCGCTCATTATGACTGTCACAGTGACTTGAGTAGCTTTGAAGCCATATGAGAGTCTCGGACACTTAACTCACTGCATAATTCCAATTATCCTAACACTGTGACGGAATAATCTAGATTTTATTAAAGAGACAGAGACGAGTATTTTCCTATAATCTTTCCTTTACTGCCCAGACTGCATTTTAACGAAAAGTATAAATTTGTATCACTCTCAGAGTAACACCAAAGTAACTAGAATATCTGTGACTTAATTCAGTAAGAAGGATCATAACTGCTGATCTTAAGTTTTAGCCAGTAATATAACAAACTGTTAAATCCATAGATATGAGCAGCTGTATTGTGTAACCAAGGTGTAGAATAACGTCTAGCTAAAAATCTAACAGAAGGAGGTAAACCTTAGAATAGATTAGGTCAATACAAAAAGTAACAGTGTACCAATTAGAGACAAGCGGTTAAACTTCCAGCAGATCATTTACTGGTAGCGCTACATTACAAATACTATTACTGCAGGACAACCCTAGGAGCGAGTGTGCAGTAGTATACGACTGTACCGGGTTACACATTACTAGGTATATTACAGATACAGCGTTAATATGGAAACCTGTTTCCAAAAGGAGAGCTGCAACGCTGAGAAAACACTAGCTAGGATCAACTGATATCTGTGAGGCTGTATTTCGATCCGTGCTGCCCCGTAAATGTTAAAGATGGACACCATAGCTATAGTTAAAGGGACAGTCAAGTACCAAAAGATGATTCATGATTTAAATAGGGCATGCGAGTTTAAAGGGACAGTATACTGTAAAATAGTTTTTCCCTTAATGTGTTTACAATTGGTTTTTTTACCAACTGCAGAGTAAAATATGTATGAAAATTAGCTTTTTAAGGCTTATTTGTGTATATTAAAGCTCTGATTTTGTGTTTTAAAGCAACAACCTAATAAAATGGGTTGAGCTTGTAGGTATAATCAGATCTCATTACTGTATCACATTGTGCACATATACCTGCTTCTTTATCTTATATCTGTCCTTAAAACAATCACCAATACTTTGAGAGAACAATGGAAAATCAACATTTTATTACCTTATCTCTGCTTTATCACACTGGGAGTGTAATTTCTTCTGCTGGCTGTGTTTACAAAGCTTATCTATAGCTGGTACGCGCGGCCACAAACTTTCAGAATAGGTGGGGATACCACATGCTAAATTAACAATTTCAAATGCCAATATAAGGGTAAAGGAGCTACTTGTAAACAATTTAATACACTCCAGCAGGTAAAGTGGATAATTGGGAACAAATTAAAGGGGAGAAAATTTTTGCGTAAACTGTCCCTTTAACCAACTTCATAATTTACTTTTATCCACGATTTTGCTTTGTTCTCTTGGTATGCTTATTTGAAAGGTAAAACTAGGAGGTTCATATGCTAATTTCTTCGACCTTGAAAACTGCCTCTAATCTGAATAAATTTTGACTACTATAAGGCATTAGTTCACATGTTTCATATAGATAACATTGAGCTCATGCACGTAAAGTGACCTAGGAGTGAACATTGATTGGCTAAACTGCATGTCTGTCAAAAGAACAGAAATAATGGGGCAGTCAGCAGAAGCTTAGATACAAGATAATAACAGAAGTAAAAAGTATATTAATATATAACTGTGTTTGTTGTTCAAAAATGAGTAATGCGTAATAAAGGGATTAGCTATATTTTTAAAAAACAAAATTTCTGGGGTTGACTGTCCCTTTAACATATAATATATAACACATCCCTATTTTCAGAATGCATCTCCTAGCATTAATTCTCAATTAAAGGGGCATGAAACACAATAATCAAAAGATTTTCATTTATTGTTACAATGTATTTCAAATTGCAATGTCGTACATAATCGTGTAACCTTAAAATATTGTTTTCATGTCTATTTAAAACATGCTGCTTGCTAAATAGTTTAGTTAAAAATCCTCTGCTGCTAATGAAATATCTCCTTATTTTCACTAATGGATTCTATTTCATATATCACAGTATTACGTTATCTAGCGTGACATTCCTAGCTAGCAATATAGACACATACTAGTTTCTAAAATATAAATAAGTTTCTTATTAATATGCCAAGCTTTCAACTGAGTCCTTGTATTGGCTGCGGTTTTTCCTCGATCTCGGATGCGCCATGTTGCTTAAGACGTCACCTGTCAGGCTGTCCAATGAGTCCTTGTATTGGCCAACGTTTTTACGGGATCCAGGATGCGCCTTTTATTGGATGGCGTATTTACGTGATCAAGGATGCGCCTTTTATTGGATGGCGTATTTACGCGATCAAGGATGCGCCTTTTATTGGATGGCGTATTTACGAGATCAAGGATGCGCCTTTTATTGGATGGCGTATTTACGCGATCAAGGATGCGCCTTTTATTGGATGGTGTTTTTACGCGATCAAGGATGCGCTATGTTAATTAAGACATCACATGCAAAGGTGTAAAAACCGTCTGATTGTATTACGTAGTTCCGCAATATTTGAATATGCACGTAACCCACGTTTGTGAATGAGAAGACAAGTTTAAAACCATGGCGAGTATGGATTGTGTGAATCATGTAACATTGTTGACCCATAGCTGATAAAGAACACAACATTCTCTTTTGATGGCTGTCTCGTTGAATAAACGAATGAAAGCAAAAGGTTTTCCTGCATAAGATATTTTGAGGCAAGTGCAAATCCATGAATATAGTCCATCTTGTTTAATATGTTTGTCAACAATATGTTCCTTTTTATGAATAATGACTGTGTTGTGTTTAATTTTCAACATATCGAATTCCGAAATATGCGCTATTGTATTTGAATAAAGTAATCAATATGCATTTCTCTTTATCATATGCTAAATATATGAGATGCCTACTTCTTCTAGATGTTATGTCGTCGTATATTTTATTAAAGGGTCATTATACACTCACATTAAAAACACAAATATGTTTTTTAACTCTATTTATATAGTCCGTTTTTTATCACATACATGTCTAGTTTGGCTTATGTTCAAATAACATTTAAGTAATTTTCTGACTCCTCGCCAAGCCTCAAAGTTTGATGTGAGTACCATCAGCTACCTTGTCCTACTTGCTCCTGTTTGCGTAAAGGGTCTTTCCATATGCAAATGAAGGGGTATTGTCTTATTTTACACTTGGAATGGGCTTTCCAGCTATCTTTTCAATATAGATAAACCGAATTTCTAAGAAAGTGTTTAAAGCTTTTTCTGATGGATTTTGATATCAGTATGTGGTCATCTTGTTGTTTCTAGTAGTGTCTATTACATGCAGTTCTCTGAAAAAGATTGTATACTGTCCCTTTAATGCAAATGTTGATTATTGTGTCATGTATGAGATCCACATTGGTTAATCTTCAAATATATTATTGTGAGCATATATTTGTTTATTCACTCATAAAAGGATTTTAAACCATATTCCTTGTAAATAAAATGTCTTTCTAAAAAAATTCAAACACAATAATGTCTCTTTAAGAAAATAGACTTTATTTAACACGTCAATAGAAATCCTATTCCAAGATTTCTTGTTTAAACAAGTACATGTAGATATACCAACAATCACAAAATATGAGTATATGTTAGCATATGTCATTTTTTTAAAGGGACAGTCTAGAAAACCAATAATGATTTGCATTATGAGAAATGCATTTTTTAATTTTTTTTTATCTCAAACGTTTATCACCAATTTATCATAGTTCTCTGGTTATTCTTATTTGCTAGCTAAACCTAGGAGGTTCGTGTGCTCATTTCTTAGAGCTTGAAGAGTGCATGTAATCAGAATGCATTTTGACCACTAGAGGGCATTTTGATAGCATTTTGATATAGAAAAACTTGAGCTCATACAGCATATTTATAAACCCTGGATTGATCATTGATTGTCTAAAATGTTGTTATGTCAGAATAACATAAATAAGTGGTAATTTTTCATAGGCATAGATACAAGGCTAAGCACATAAGTCACACGTGTATTTCTCCATGTTTTTGTTTCAAACTTGATAATGCGTAATACAGTGTTTTCTTTGTAAACAATAATGTTCTGACTGTCCATTTAAGCTGTGTTATTGGCATTCAAACAGTAATATGCCATCATGTATAATTGTAATGGTCATTTTGTTTGAGATTAGGGAAACAGTTTGGACATCACATCACAGGAACCAATCAATATCATGAACAAGGATAGGCATGTGATGATGTGGTGTCCACACACTTGTAACCCACACTCTGCAAACAATCTGCCTCCATGGACCCGGTCCCATAGAAGCAGATTATATACAGAGTGTGGTCCACAAGTGTATGAAAACCACATCATCACATACCTATCCATTACACATTAAATAAATACAAAATAAACATCTAAAAAAATACTTACTACTTGTTGTGTGAAGAGGGGAAGGAGGAGTACTGGGATGACCAAGGTGAGGAGGAGATGGAGGAGTACCAAGATGAGATGGCCCAGCAGGAGATGGCCCAGCAGCAGATGGCCCAGCAGCAGATAGCCCAGAAGCAGATTGCCCAGCATGCGCCTCCCGGAAGAAATTCAACATATTTTCTTGAATCTGTAAACTCTGGATATGTCCTTGTTCAATTCTTGTAAGGATCTCTATAATTTCTCTTTGTCCTTCTCGAATGCCACGAAGATCTTCGGTCATCTGAGTTCTAGTTTGGATATTTTCCATCGGGGAGGTACGCATCTGTTCGATGTAATCGAGTAACACCTGCACCTCAGCTATCTCCTCCTGTTGTGCACGGCAGCCTGCTTGTGCACGTCGGCCTGCTGGTGCACGGCGGCCTGCTGGTGCACAGCGGCCTGCTGGTGCTTGAGGGACCTCTTCTTCTGCTTCCGGGGGGCTTCTTCTTCTACTTCAGGGGGGCCTCTTCCTCTGCTTCAGGGGGTGCCTCTTCCTCTGCTTCAGGGGGGGCCTCTTCCTCTGCTTCAGGGGGGGCCTCTTCCTCTGCTTCAGGGGGGCCTCTTCCTCTCTCCGAGGTGGCGAGTCATCTCCACCACTCTTATACCTGGGAAAATGAGGAGCCTGTGGTTGCTGTGCTGGCTCCTCCCCAGACTCTGTATATTGCAAAAAGAAAGAAATGTATATATTAGCATATTTCCAAATAAAGATGTAAATGCTTTTGCTTCCAATTGAATTACAAATGCAGCCTCATTAATCCACTTTGAAATCTAACAATCAATGCGATTTCCGCATTTTCCAAACCGTGTTTGTGATATCTATCTGGTCAATCTGAATGTTTTTGCATTTGTTTTCAGTCTGTTTAAATGCACACCTAACCTGTAGCCTAGAAACTAATGTAATCACAGGGTCATTGTGAATGCGTTTACGTAATAATGTGTTAAACAGCGTAATAGCATTAATCTTATCTTTAAATACATTTTTTATTTTGGATGTTAATAGATTCTTAAATGAGCTTACCGTCAGATGAGAGTGGCAGGTTCCCGGTATCGATTCCTCCGATCCCGACTATGGCCACCTCGGAGACGCTGGGACGCAACATTTCCTCCCATCGGGAGTACTCAACAGTCAGTGCAGGCCCGCCACCGGTCCCTGTGGCATGTTGGTACTCCCTGCTTATTTTCTTTTTCAGCTCCATCTTGCAGTCCCGGTAGCGATGTTTAATCGAGTCCATATCTCTGTTATGGCCCCCCACTGCATTAACTGCATCCCTTATCTCCCGCCAGACCTTCCTCTTGTCACTCGGGGTGGTCTTCTGAGCCTGCAGCCTCTTATACCTGCCCATATACGCTTCTATGAGGACCTCCTTCTCCTCCATAGTAAACCTCGCCTCCCTAATCGCCTTGGCCTTCCCCTGTGATGATGCCCTCTGTTTCCCGAACTGTGAAGTCCTACTCTGTCCGCCACTGGGCCCAGCCACTTGTTCATCTTGAACAAAGTGGCTGGGTCCACCCACCACTTCCTCCCCCGCTTCCTGCCCCCCTTCCTGTCCTGTTCCTCTCCCTCTCCTCCCCCTCTCCCTCTCCCCTGACAAATCTCCTGCCTGCCCTCCTCTTTCATCTCTTCCCTAAACTAAGCCCTAACTACTCCAACAAAAAGTGACTGTGCACAAATGAAAGGGGGTCAAAATAAAGAAATAAAAATACAAAAAGTGCTCAAAGTGTGAAAGGGATATAAATAAAAGAGGGTAAGGAGTATTTAACCAACCAAAATGTATAAGAAGACTAAAAGGAGGATATGTAAACTAAATGTAACTAGGGGATGGGGATGGGATTAGAGGGAATGGGGTATGGGATTAGAGGGAATGGGATTAGAGGGAATGGGATGAAAGGGAATGGGGTATGGAGTGTAGTATGAGAGGGTATGGGGTATGGAGTGTATGTAGTGTTATTGATAACTGTATGTATGTATTGAATGTGTTTGCGTGTAAATATGTTACGTATACAGAAAAAGCACTCGCACACTCACCCAAACCAACTGTCGTTCACTACCGCTCTCTTACTAACTCACGCTCCCACTAACTCACGCTCCCACTAACTCACACTACCACTAACTCACACTACCACTAACTCACACTACCACTAACTGACTCACGATAACACTAACTGACTCTCTCACACTAACACTAACTCACTCACGATAACACTAACTGACTCTCTCACACTAACACTAACTCACTCACGATAACACTAACTGAATCTCTCACACTAACACTAACTCGCACTAACTCTCACAATAACTAAATCTCAAATCTCCAAAAACCCACCAGCAACACAGTCAAAGAAGCCATGCTTGTGTGGTGCTTATATACCCTGTGTAAATGTTTAATGATGTACCGGTTTGTCTTGTAAATTGTGTTCAGGTGTGCTTTGTTAGTAATTAGTATGCGTGCAATGTGTATTAGTTGTTTGAATTTGCGCATGCTCATTTTGAGTTAGTATTTGTGGAATGTGTAGAATGTGATGATGTCATAGTGCTCGTTTTCTATAACATTGTCCAATAGTATTATATGTTAATGTTAATTGGTGATGGTGTCATATTAGTGAAGTGTTGTATATGTATGTTTGTCCTAATTTTTCGTAATGTTGAATGCGAGTATTTTGCTTGTGTATGAGTGTGCATTTATTTTTCATTTTTGTTATTTTCCGTATTTCCGTATCGTAAAGTATATGCGTATTCCTCGTTTAGTTATATTTTATTTTAATTTTCCCCGCTTGTGAATGTGTAATGCGTGTGTGCTATGTTTTGTGATTGTTGTTATGACATTTGCAGTGTGTTATTGTTGTGCATTATGTGGTATACGTCATATGACAGAGCAGTGCGTATTTCTCGCGAGATCGAGTGTTAGGTGAAAAAAGCGTGTTTTTTTGATTTGCCATTGATCTCTATGGGAGACTGTCTAACGCGGGCGTGATTACACGTATTAAATAGATGCGTTAGGAGTCACGTTAGAAGGTTGTTTTTAAACTCTAAATACCAGCGTTAAAAACACCTTGCGTTAGAAAAAAAAGACGCGTAGCTAACACACCCCTTCTAACGCAAAACTCTAAATCTAGGCGTAAGGGTGGGGTCTTTTGGACCACCATGAAAAAAATGTATCAGGTAAGCATAAATTATGTTTTCTTTCATACAGGTGGAGAGAGTCCAGGATCCATTACTCTTGGGATCTAATACCCAAGTGGTGGTGTCCACAAGTAATATACAGTATAAATATATATATATTTCAAGTGGATTAGGCACTCCAAAAAAGTTACATATGCAAGTCCTATTGTATTAAACATACATCTCAGACTAGAAACTGAGTGTTTGGAAAGACGGAGTGTATGTTGAAAGAACGCATGGCAGTACACAGATCCAGCATTAGGCAGGAATTGGATTTGGGTAAAACAGACCAACCAGTGGCACAACATTTTTTAGACCATAAACACTCAGTTT
Organism: Bombina bombina; assembly: GCF_027579735.1. Classification (NCBI taxonomy): domain Eukaryota; kingdom Metazoa; phylum Chordata; class Amphibia; order Anura; family Bombinatoridae; genus Bombina; species Bombina bombina. The sequence continues at coordinate 915,655,936 of NC_069499.1, forward strand.
CTAGTTTGAGAGGCTGCCTCATAGACCAAATACCTAAATTAAAGAGGGGTGGAAACAGGAAAAGATTGCTGTTGCAAAGAGATACAATGGATAGTGGATTTAGACATGGTGACACCAAGAGGTCTAAATACATACCTGTCCCTAACATATTTTTTATAAAAAATCATATCCAGGAACCAATACCAATATTTATGGGGGAAATCTTACTTTATGTGTATATGAAAATATTTAAATGTTGGAAATTTGTAAGCATATGGTGGTCCTGAGTGGTTAATACCTGAATATTCTATCTTTTCTGACAGAGCTGAGAAATAATATTATGGAGTAGGTAAAGTTTACCATTATCTTGCTGTCTAGTAAATGGCAATAAGACTCCAGGTAAGAGGAAAGCTACGGTGTATGGGAAACACAGCAGGTATGAACACCTGGCAACCCTTATGCAATCAGTGGTGTGTATATAATGGGAAGGTGGGAGTGAGATTGTTACCTTGAGAAAGGCCCAGGTGTGGGCTGAAATGTCGGATGATACTCGCTACAATGAAAATTGTGTTGGATTATGATAATGCCGAGTCTTCATGGTTGGAATATATATATATATATATATATATATATATATATATATATATATATATATATATATATATATATATATAAAATGCACTTAAAATAAACCAAACGGGTAAAAAAAGAACCTCTCTACCAACAGCTTCTTCAAAGCAAAAACATAAAAATGGTAGCATTTAGTGAAAGTATGCAAAGAAGATTAAGTAGCTGCCTTCTAAATCTGATCAACTGAAGCCTTATTCTTGAAAGCCCAAGAAGTGGCAACTGACCTAGTGTAGAATGAGCAGCAATCTGACCTGCCTCTAAGTAAGCTTTGTGAATAAAACGTTTCCACCAAGAGGCAAAAAAAAAACAGCAGAAGCTTTCGGGCCATTCCTCGGACCAGAAAAAAGAATGAACAAACTAGAAGTGTGTCTAAAGTCCTTAGTAGCATCAATGTTATATTTCAATGTCCTAACAACATACAAAAAATGCAAAGATCTCTCTGCTAATGTCTGAAGAAACAACCATAGAAAAAAGAATCAAATGATGTCCATAAAAAACATAAATTATGCTTACCAGATAATTTAATTTTCTTCTGTATAAGGAGAGTCCAAGGAGAAATAAAAATCTGACTGGATAAACAAAATACATATAAATATTAACTGTAAACTTGTCCTTCCTAAGATAGGGAGAGTCCACGGCTTCATTCCTTACTGTTGGGAAATACTGAACCTGGCCACCAGGAGGAGGCAAAGACACCCCAGCCAAATGCTTAAATACCTCTCCCACTTCCCCCATCCCCCAGTCATTCTGCTGAGGGAACAAGGAACAGTAGGAGAAATACCAGGGTATAAAAGGTGCCAGAAGAAAACACAAAATTAAGGGGTCCACCCATCGAAGAGAAACACTGGCGGGAGACGTGGACTCTCCTTATACAGAAGGAAAAGAAATTATCTGGTAAGCATAATTTATGTTTTCCTTCTTAATATAAGGAGAGTCCACGGCTTCATTCCTTACTGTTGGGAAACTTATACCCAAGCTCTAGAGCAGCGGTCGCCAACCAGTGGTCCATGGACCACTGGTGGTCCACAAGAAGATGTTGGTGGTCCTTGACACCGTCAAGCAGGTATTATTCTCCTCTGACAGTGTCACCTCCATCACACCACAACTCCCTACAGTGAAAACCAATGAAGGAGAAGTTAAGTTTCAATATCCCTACGCACGTTGCGTAGTACTGTGCAACTTACGTAGCTAGAGTGTATTTTTAAATCCTCCCGCCCGGCATGCTGCTCCGAGAAAAATGCTTCCATTCTAAAGCCAGCAGAGGTTGGTATAGTCTTAGCTTGAAATAGTGGAAGTAAAGTATATAAAAAAAGAAAATCTTACAAAAAAAAATAACTCTCTCATATTTAATTTATTTTCTTCCCTTTACCGGTCTCTTTGTAGTAGTTTTCCTAATTCCTTCAGTTGGACTTACATCACTGTTTATCTTCCTCTCCTCTCTATCTTCTTTTTTTAAAAATTAAATATTAATTATTTTTCATTCTAATAATTTTCCCGCTCACAAAGCCATTCCATCTGAATTCCAGTAATTGCCATCCAGCAGATCAGCCATATTCCACCAGTATTATAGTAATTGCCAGTAACATCAGTCGTGGTTAGCTCACATCCATATGGAGAGCTTTCTAATATAAACTTAATTTATGACTCCAATGTCTGTCCATGATTATAAGTAGTTTTCAATAATTCCTAACTGGGGAGGTAACTTGTGGTCCCTTTTAAACATAATTCTTTTTTTCCCACTTTCTGCCTCTCTGTTCCCAGCTCAAAAGTTGGCACTCACCCTTCATCTGTCATTTGGAAGTATTCTCTCAGTTCTGTCATTCAGTTAGTTAATTCTAAAAAATTATTCTTAAAAATGTGCAAATATTTACATAATGTAAACTTAGCTATGGTTATACTAATTATGTACAGTATGTGTGTGTAAAAAAATTAATGTTAGTGGTCAACGGGATTCAAAATTGTGAGTTTAGTGGTCCCTGAGGTGCGAAAGGTTGGCGACCCCTGCTCTAGAGGACACTGAATGATAACGGGAGGGACAGAAAAGAGGCAGACCCTAATCTGAGGGTACCACAGCCTGCAAAACCTCTCCCGAAGACTGCTTCAGCAGAAGCAAAAACATCAAATTTGTAGATTTTAGAAAAATAGAAAAAGTGTGTAATGAAGACCAGGTAACCCGCCTTACAAATCTTCTCCATAGAGACCTTGTTCTTAAAGGCCCAAGAGGAAGCCACTGCTCTAGTAGAATGAGCTGTAATTCTCTGAGGAGGACTATGTCCCGCTGTTTCATAGGCTAAGCGGATAAGACTCCTCAACCAAAAAGATAAGGAAGTTGAAGAGACCTTTTGATCCTTACGCTTCCCAGAATATGCCACAAACAAGGAAGAAGCTTGTCTAAAATCCTTAGTAGCTTGAAGATAAAACTTCAAAGCACGAACCACGTCTAAATTATGAAGTAAACGTTCCTTCAAAGAAGGATTAGGACACAAAGAAGGGACCACAATCTCTTGATTAATGTTCCGGTCTGACACAACTTTAGGGAGAAACCCTAACAAACCCCAACTTAGTACGTAGGACAGCCTTATCCGAATGGAACACCAGATAATGAGGCTCACATTGCAAGGTGGCAATCTCAGATACTATGCGCACAGAGGCAATAGCCAGTAGAAAGAGAACTTTCCAGGACAACAAATTAATATCAATTTCATGCATAGGCTCCAACGGAGCCCTTTGCAAAACTTTAAGAACCAAATTCAGACTGCAAGGTGGAGCCGAAGATCTGAACACAGGTCTGATCCTAAGATCCTAATCAGAGCCCTAACAAAAGACTGAACATCTGGAAGCTTAGAGAGCCTCTTGTGCAGTAAAACAGACAAGGCCGAAATCTGTCCCCTCAAGGAACTGGCCAAAAGAACCTTCTCCAGATAATCCTGGAGAAACAGCAGAATCCTGGCAACCTTAACTTTATGCCAAGGAAAACCATGCTCTTCACACCAGAATAGGTTGGTTCTCCACACCTTAAGATAGATGCGACAAGCAACTGGCTTAAGAGCTTGGATGAGAGTATCAATAACTCTCTCTGAAAAACATCTCTTGGCTATGACTAAGCGTTCAATCTCCACGCAGTCAGCCTCAAAGAATCTAGATTTTGTTGAACAAAAGGACCTTGTTCCAGCAGATCCCTGTGACAACGTAACTTCCATGGAGGAAGCAATCAGTATTACTGATGCCTGCTCCTGCTTGATGTGGGCCACAACTCGAGGAAGGAGTGGTAATGGCGGAAAATGGTAAATTAGATTGAACCTCCAACGCACAACTAATGCATCTATTAGCTCTGCCTGAGGATCCCTGGACCTCGACCCATATCTGGGTAGTTTGGTATTGAGATGAGACTCCATGAGATCTATCTCTGGTGTCCCCCACCTGAAGCATATCTCCGCAAACACTTCGGCATGGAGAGACCATTCCCCTGGATGAAAGGATTGTCTGCTGAGAAAATCCGCTTCCCAGTTGTCCACACCTGGAATGTGGATCACTGACACCAAACAGCTGCGGGCCTCCGCCCACTCCAGAATCCGAGATACTTCCCTCATTGCTAGGGAGCTTCTTGTTCCCCCCTAATGGTTGATGAAAGCCACCAAGGTTATATTGTCTGATTGGAATCTGATAAACCGGGATGAACTCAGAAGAGGCCAAGCCAGCCTTCAGAGCATTGTAGATTGCTCAAAGCTCCAAAATGTTGATTGGGAGGGAGCATTCCTCCTGAGACCACATGCCCTGTGCCTTCTTGGCACCCCAAACAGCTCCCCATCCTGAGCGGCTCACATCCGTAGTCACAATCTCCCAGGATGGTCTAAAAAGGATGTCCCTCGGGACAGATGATCTGGAAAGAGCCACCAAGTTAGCGATTCTCTCGACCGGTTGTCCAGGGAAATCTGTTGAGACAGATCCGAATGATCGCCGTTCCACTGCCTCAGTCTGAGACGGAACCTGGCAAAAGAAATGATGTCCATGCTGGACACCATGAGACCAATTACCTCCATACACTGAGCCATAGATGGCCTTAAGGAGGCCTGGAGGGCAAAACATTCCGGAGCTAGCTCATTGATATTGAATCTATTATAGTACCCAGGAATTCTACCCTGGTGCTTGGATTAAGAGAACTCTTCTCTAAGTTTATCTTTTATCCCTGTGATTGAAGAAGAGAGAGAAGAGATACTGAATGGTCCTCTGCTAGATGAAAGGATGGTGCTTGAACAAGAATGTTGTCCAAGTAGGGAGCTACTGCTATACCTTGGGTTCTAGCGATGGCCAGGAGAGCTCCTAGAACCTTTGTAAAAATTCTTGTGGTCATAGCTAGACCAAATGGAAGTGCAATGAACTGGAAGTACTGATACAGGAACGCAAACCTTAGGAACTGGAAGTGGTCCCTGTGGATTGGAACTATAGTGGTCATGAACTGTCCTTCCTGAACTAGAGGAAGAATAGACCTTATTGTCTCCATCTTGAACGAGGGGACATTTAGAAATTTGTTTAAGCACTTTAGGTCCAGAATTGGGCAGAAAGTTCGCTCTTTCTTTGGAACCACAAGTATCCCAAACCTCTTTCTGTGATAGGAACCGGGACAATGACCCCCCAAGGACAGATCCCACATGCACCCCAGAAAGGCTTCCTCTTTTCTCGTTTTAAAGACAGGCTTGAGAGGATAAATCTGCCCTTGGGTGGATGAGATTTGAAACCTATCTTGTATCCCTGAGTTATGACCTCCAGGACCCACGGATCCTGCACGTCCCTGGACCAAGCATCTGAAAACAGTGACAGTCTGCCCCCTACACGATCCGGCTATGGATCGGGGGCTGCCCTTTCACCCGACTTGTTATCGGCGGGCTTCTTGTTCTGCTTGGATTTATTCCAGGATTGAGCTGGCTTCCAAGTGCTCTTGGTTTATTCAGGATTAGAGGAGGACTGCTGACATTGGGACTTTTCAGAACGAAAGGAACGAAAATTAGAACCTTTTCCCTTAGACTTGTTCTTTCTATCCTGTGGTAGAAAGGCACCCTTGTCTCCTGTAACCGTGGAGATAATGGAGTCCAGGCCTGTTCCAAATAAAATGTTTCCCTTAAAATGGAGAGAAAAGAAGTCCAGACTTAGAAGTCATGTCCGCAGGCCAGGACTTCAGCCAGAGCGCCCGATGCATCTGCACTGAGAAACCAGCGATTTTAGCATTCAGGCAAATAATCCGCATGTTTGCATCACAGATAAAAGAATTAGCAATTCTCCGAGCTTTTTTAATTCTGTCTTGGATAACATTGAGGGGACCCCCCATCTCGATCAATTCCATTAAGTTGCACCAGTAGGCCACAGCTCCAGCAACCGAGGCAACAGCTGCTGCCAGTTGAAATAAATATCCTGTATGTTGAAACATTTTTTCTGAGAAAAATTTCCATCTTTTTATCTATCGACTCTCTGAAAGATGAACTATCCTCAAGAGGGATAGTAGTATGCTTAGCTAATGAGATAGCACCATCCACCTTAGGGACGGAACCCCACAACTACAGCTGAGAGTCCGGGACCAGGAATAATTTTTTAAAGGCAGACAAAGGGGAAAAGGAAGATCCAATTCTATCCCATTCGTTTTTAATAATTTTTACAGGGACAGGAAAAGTTAGCGGGGCTACCCTGTCCTTGTACACTCTGTCTAATTTAGGGTTCAAAAGTTTGTCAGGTAATATGGCCTCTGGAACCTTGAAAGGCAGACAAATCAAGCAAATCACTGGATGTCCCCTGGACCAGAGAGCTATGTTTAACATTTTGCTTGCGCTTAGCAGGGCGAGGTAGAGCACACCGCCGTTTTTAACTGCGTGGTAAAGTCTGATGGTAAAAGGCATCCCTCCAGACGGAGGATTTGGCATGCTACGGGAAGCTGCATGTGACAAAGGAGATGGTTGATGGGTATGCACCTCACCGGACGGCGAGTCCTCAGAGGTGGACGGCTCAGTCGTACTAAAGGGGTTAACCTTCTTAGACATAATAACCTTGTTACTGGATATGGAACATAGTTGAGAGGGCGGGCACACCAAGGCCTCCTTACAATATAGACAGGTATTACTATTAGAAATAGAGGGAGTACCCTCAAGCATAATACTCTCTCAAGCATATCAGGATTCTCCATAGCTTGCGCTAAGAACAGTAGGATACAAATAAATGCACTTTTTATTTCTCACAAAAACGTCACCTTTATATCCCCAATGACTGGGACACTCACCACCTCCTAGACCCAGGCAACCAGAGAAGAAGCGACCTCTCGAACAGCTAGCTCGGTCAGGAAAGAGAAAACGAAAGTGTGGTCACACCCGGTCACGTGGTGCGCAATGCAGGACTGCCCCTGCTATGAGAAAAAGTGAGCCAAGCTACAAGTTGTGCAGCATTCAAAATGAAAGTAAAATACCTGTATGTTTCATTACCGCATAACAATAGTCTATGAGCCCAAATAAATCTCACACATAAAGCAGCATAAATCAAAGAAAACCTCACTCAGGAGATATTAACCCATGATTCTATAAAGATAAAATGAGTTACACTGTGACCCTGTCTTCAGCAATTTCAACATAAGTAAAAATTGAAACAATCTTACCAGAATCCATGCTGTGGAACAGAAAAATAGCCTCTCAAGTGTGACAATCTTGTAGCATCGCTCCTGACATGGACTTGAGTGAAGAAAGCAGACAGTAAAACTCGTCAACACTGGTTGCTTAAGGAGCTGTTAGCAGGCAGTCTGGATGGGTTCGCAGAAAGACTCTCCCTGCATCTCCAGACTCTAACTTTTGTCAATGCTCTCACTGAGAGGCTGACAAGACTCCATAACGAAAGGCATATATCCCTCCTGAGGAACAACTCTGAAATCTTCTGACACTTCTCTGTCATCCTCCTGTGACGAAAGGCAAAGAATGACTGGGGGATAGGGGAAGTGGGAGAGGTATTTAAGCCTTTGGATGGGGTGTCTTTGCCTCCTCCTGGTGGCCACATTCAGTATTTTCCAACAGTAAGGAATGAAGCAGTGGACTCTCCTTATATTAAGAAGAAAATAGTCTTATCCTGATGAAAAATCAAAGAAGGAGGTTCACAAGAAAGAGCAGATAACTCAGAAACTATTCTAGCTTAAGAAGCCAGAAGAGTGCACAAAAAACAGTACACAGAACCATAAATATATAACTTGCCCCAGATATATCCTATAGACTCCTAGGCAAATGTTACACTTAGTCAAAGTGTGCACAAACCTCCAACTGTGCACAAGCCATAACACAATGTGTAATATGCAACTAACATGTATTCAAAGAGGCAGTGAAACAAAGTGGTGACTCCTAGGACCTCATTGGGAAGTACATTTTTGGCCAACAGGAGGAGGCTTGGGAACTTTCCAGCTCTTTTCCAGGAACTATCCATTGAGGGTTAAAAAAATTAATTATTCTTGCAGAACACCTCTATCCATGCCTTCTCCTAGACGAGGCAAAGACGAAGCAGAGAAGAGGAAGTAACAGGCATAGTTAAGAGTTTTGTTTTTGCCAGGCGATGTAATTCTCAAGAGTAAGAATCTTGTGGACTCTCACTTCCATTAGAAAGAAATTCTGGCTTTTTTATGTCCCTTTTAATGAAGAGATCTACCCTCTTTCTAATCACTCAGTAGGTTTGAGCTTAAGCATAATGCTGAGTATCAATCTATCAAAGCTTCCCATGTTCTTTAAACCTGACAGCCGCATCTCCATTATAAACTTTAAACCCTTAACGTTGCTGGTCTTTCTATGGGGGTGCTACTTTCATAAGCATTTTAGCAAGCCTACCGGAGGGAAGTTCTAAGAGCCGCACAATCCCTTAATGACCAGTGACGTACAGGGTACATTAAAGGTTCGTTAAAGGTATATGAAAGTCTGTTTCATTTTTGTAATAAAAAAGTACTAAGCAGTGGGTTATACTTAATAGAAATCATTGCAATATGTATTATTCATCACTTTAAATGGATTTGACCTTTCAATTATTTTTTAAAACTTAATTTGGGCAGTGTTCATTATTTCTTGTCACAGCCATACAAGGAGGCTGCAGTCTCTTTAGGAAGTCTCATCTCTCATAATGTCAAAAAAACTTCTAGAGTAACATGAGCTAGTTTACTATTAAAGAGTCATGAAACCCAATTTTTTGCTTACAGGATTCAGACAGCGCATGCAATTTTAAACAAATTTCTATTATCAAATTTTCTTTCTTCTCTTTATATCTTTTGTTGAAAACATAATTTATGCTTACCTGATACATAAATTTCTCTCATGGTGGAGTCTACGATCCATTACTCCTGGGAATTACTCTTCTTTACCACTAGGAGGAGGCAAAGATTCCCAAACCCCAAGAGCCCAATAAATCCCCTCCCACCTCACACATACCACAGTCTAAAGTATAGCCAAGCAAAGTGCGGTAAGAAAAGGGCCATAAAAAGGAGCAGGGGAAAAATTAATTTATTTCATGGTGGCAACCCACAATCCGTTACATATGGGATTACATTTCAACCACTAGGAGGAGACATTTTCACAATCTCCAAGAGCCCTATAAAACCCCTCCCACATACCCTAGTCTAATGTATAGCCAAGTAGTGAGGTTAAAAAGGCATAAGAGCCAAAAAGGAGCAGGGAAAAAAAGATGTGCTCAAAACAAATCAAACCCAAGAAATGTGTGGGGGCTCATGGACTCTCACCACCATGATATAAATGAATTTATCAGGTAAGCTTAAATTATTTTTTCTTTCATATAGGTAGCGAGAATCTATGATCCATTACATATGGGAACTAATACCCAAGCTGTGGAAGTACATGAGTAACCATAAAATAAGGGATTGAAAAAACAACTGTTTTCTTTGAGAAATTAAATCCACAATCCAGAAGAAAAAATTCTCTTATAATAAACTAAAAAACAGGCATAAAGTACGTTTCTACAAAAGGCTGCTTCAGAGGAAGCAAAAACATAAAAATTTTAAAATTTAGTAAAGGTATACTGTCACGAAAACCCTATGATTGAGATGCCAAGGGGTTAATTCTCTTTAGCCTGTGAGCTAAAAAACATTTTTTTTTTCAAGAAGAACTGTGTCCTGTGTTTATGTTGTTTGTTTTTTGTGATAAAACCAGACCCCATTATAAATTGTTTCAGAGTTCCACTAAATGTTATCATATAGGTATTGGTGCATTCAGGCAGTAAAAGTGTTGGTTTTAAAGACACAGAGCAGTGCTTCTTTCCAGAAACTGATAAGGTCAATAAAGGGACATGGGTATAATGTAGATATGTGTTTAAAACATGTTATGACATTAGATGAAGGTAACTATGACAACCATGTCATATCTGGTATCAAATTGATTCTCACAATGTAAATAAGAGATTGCCTTTCTGTCTATATGAAAATGGATGTATCTAGCAGAAATTATGACGTGTTCTATAATTTCAGGCAAAGACTTAGAGTTATTGACGGTCGTAAAAGATAAGGGGCTTCTCAACCCCTGCAAAGAGGGTTGGGCAAGCAACCTGATCTCCTGAAAATTGGATAAAGTTTTGTGTTTTAACATGTAAAATTGTCATTCTTACAAGGGAAGCTGTTCTACAGAGTAAGGATCCATTGCTTCATGCCATCTCCCTGGCACCCAGATTCCAAAGACTAATACAGTATGAGGTTTCTATTTTCTTCTTTTTATTTTGAAAAACTGTTTGCTTGTGTGCAATTTTATTTGTAACAACTTTTTATTAATAATGCATTGTGATAATAAATAATTTATTAAGCTTTGGCCTTTGTTTAATATTTGAGCCACTTTACTGAAAGAGACTGGAGTATTAGAACTGTATATTTTAGGTTATTTTCTGCCAAATTGTATTCTGAGAGTTAATGTGTAAATTTGGGGTTTCCTTAAGATTTCCCATATCATATAATCTTAAATGGTGGCAGCTAGATTATTATAGTTAGTTTAGTGTGGGTGGCATTAAAGAGGAGTTTTGGCCATTTATTTTTTGTCTAGTACAGACTAAAGAGTGTTGTTAACCCTTGCACCCACTGAACTAAATCACAAGCTTGACTGGCGTGGCTAGATTGTGACATATTAGTGACAGTAGAAGGGGTCTGATAACCCTTTCTGTACCAAACAAGGGACTAGTGCAGGGTTGGATAACCCTGGTCATCACAAATTGGTGGGCAGCGGTGTAGATAATTTGTTTTATTAGATTTTAGTGCTTGTGGATTTGCTAGTGTGAAAATCCCGGTACTAAAAAGAAATTGTGACTCTCACAATTTCCAAAGGCTAAAATTCAGTGCATTATATAGTCACACATTGCAAACAGTCCCCTTCCCTATTCTGTTTTTCATTTCTATTTTATTTTTACTATGGAGACATATCAGAAGCAGACCAAGGAAATTATGACACTGTTATGCCAGGAGCGAGATATCCCATCTCATGGAAAGAACAAAGAGGGACTAATACAACTGCTTACCGAATATGATAACAGCCAGGCCACACCAGCTGAAGCCTCAGGAGAGGTGTCTGCAGCTGTGGGCAGTAATTCATTAGGATCTGGGGATCCATTGGACTGTTATTTGCAAGCTGTTCTAAAACATATGGGCTCAGCGGATGCAAGTTTGCACATGGAGCTGATTGCACAATTTTAGGACAGACAGGCTGCTGCAGCTGAGAGACAGGCTGCTGTGGAAGCAGAAAGACAGGCTGCTGAATGACAGGCTGAGAGATAGTATTAGCTACAGTTTGTGCGGTTGCAGAGAGGGATGGTCTCACCTGTTGTTGGTGAACCTATAGACCCACCTGTTCCCAGAGTGCATGCAGAGAATTTTCCCACTTTGGTGAAAGACGGCGATGTGGATGTATTCCTGCGTAACTTTGAGAAAGTTTGCAGACAATTCCAGCTGCCAAGTGGGCCAAGTATCTTACCCCTGATCTGAAAGGTCCTGCACTGGTGGCTTTTGCTGAACTACCCCCAGAGTTTGATCAGGACTATGATGCCATTAAAGCTGCACTGCAGAGGAGGTATAATCTTACTCCTGAGGTGTACAGGAAGAAATTCCGTTCTCTGCAGAAAGGTACGTCAGAGTTATACTGCAGCTGTTGTAAACCTGATGACAGCCTTTAAACAGTGGATCAGAGGGCTAAAGATTGCCACTATAGAAGAGCTGGAAGATCTGATGGTAAAGGAGCAATTTATGCAGATGTGCCCAGTAGAAGTCCAAGAATGGGTTTTGGATTGTAAACCCCAAACAGCATTGGAAGCGGTTGAGCTTGCAGATGTTTACACAGCCAACAGGTCACCAGGGAATGGGAGAAAATCCTTTGTTAAGGGGGCATCCACCTTGAAAGGAGCTGCTCCATAACCCCCCTTCACAAAGCCTGGGGGATACCCGCAGGTGTTTTGCTTGCAAGAAAGTATTATTATTATTATCAGGTATTTGTAGAGCGCCAACAGATTCCGCAGCGCTGAACAAAGTGGGCCACATCAGCTCCACTTGCCCAGAGAAGATTAACTTGGTGCAATCAGCTGGAGGGGCTAATCTCGCATAAGTACCAGCATCTATTTTGTTCGTTACACGTCCAGAGGAAAGCAACCAGGAGCACTTGCAACCTGTGCTTGCCGGAACTAAGGTAACACTTGGGCTTCAGGACACAGGTGCGTCCAGGGCTGGTGAGCTTTAAGGACATTATTCCTGGCAGGAATGTAGCAGTTAAAGGGATTGGGGGAATGCAACTTGCAGTGCCTATGGCACGGGTATATCTTGATTGGGGAGCGGGGAGAAGTTTAAGAAATGTGAGGGTATCTGAAAATATTCCTAATGATGTGTTACTGGGTACTGATCTGGGTAGATTGTTATATCTTTATGTGCCTGACAATGCTACGGCCTCTAGTTATCAACGTGTCTACCATCGCCGCCGCTGACCTGAATACGCTCTCCAAAGTTATCAATAAATCTGTCAAAAAGCTGTGCACCAAGTACGGGGCGATGAGCAGCGGACTGTGATAGTTAGCACTCATCCGATCTCGCTGCTCTTTGGCTTTTTTACAGCTTTATTGACAAGCTGTCACTAAGCACCCACACTAACTATACTGTTCTACCCCCTATACCGGCGCCCTCTTCGGCTTTTTTACAGCTTTATTGACAAGCTGTCACTAAGCACCCACACTAACTATACTGTTCTACCCCCTATACCGGCGCCCCCAGAGCCCCCCGCAACTAAATATAAAGTTATTAACCCCTAAACCGCCGATCCTAGACCCCACCACAACTCTTATAAATGTATTAACCCCTAAACCGCCGCACCCGGAGCCCACCGCCACTCTAATAAACTGATTAACCCCTAAACCGCCACTCCCGGACCCCGCCCCCACCTACATAATATCTATTAACTCCTATCCTGCCCCCCCTATACCGCCACCACCTATAATAAATTTATTAACCCCTATAATGCCGATCCCGTACCCCGCTGCAACTAAATAAATTGTTTAACCCCTAAACCGCCGCTCCCGGACCCCGCCGCCACCTATATTAAACATATTAACCCCTAATCTGCCCCCCTACACCGTCACCACCTATAATAAATGTATTAACGTCGCCACCTATAATAAATTTATTAACCCCTATCCTGCCCCCCCTACACCGCCGCAACTATAATAAAATTATTAACCCCTAAACCTAAGTCTAACCCTAACACCCCCCTAACTTAAATATTAATTAAATACATATAAATATTATAACTCTTATTAACTAAATTAATCCTATTTAAAAATAAATACTTACCTGTAAAATAAACCCTAAGATAGCTACAATATAAATAATAATTATATTGTATCTATTTTAGGATTTATTTTTATTTTACAGGCAAATTTCAATTTATTTTAACTAGGTACAATAGCTATTAAATAGTTAATAACTATTTAATAGCTACCTAGTTAAAATAAAGAGAAATTTACCTGTAAAATAAAAACTAACCTAAGTTACAATTACACCTAACACTACACTATACTTAAATAAATTATTCCTATTTAAAACTAAATACTTACCTGTAAAATAAACCCTAAGATAGCTACAATGTAATTAATAATTACATTGTTGCTATTTTAGGATTTATATTTATTTTACAGGTAACTTTGTATTTATTTTAGCTAGTTAGAATAGTTATTAAATAGTTATTAACTATTTAATAACTACCTAGCTAAAAGAAATACAAAATTACCTGTAAAATAAATCCTAACCTAAGTTACAATTAAACCTAACACTACGCTATCATTAAATTAATTAAATAAATTACCTACAAATAACTACAATTAAATACATTTAAATAAACTAACTAAAGTACAAAAAATAAAAAAAACTAAGTTACAAAAAAATAAAAAAAATAAGTTACAAACATTTAAAAAAATTTACAACAATTTTAAGATACTTACACCTAATCTAAGCCCTCTAATAAAATAACAAAGCCCCCAAAATAAAAAAATGCCCTACCATATTCTACATTAAAAAGTTAACAGCTCTATTACCTTATCAGCCCTTAAAAGGGCCTTTTGCGGGGCATGCCCTAAAGAATTCAGCTCTTTTGCCTGTGAAAAAAAATATAACCCCCCAACATTAAAACCCACCACCCACATACCCCTAATCTAACCCAAACCCCCTTAAATAAACCTAACACTACCCCCCTGAAGATCATCCTACCTTTAGCCGTCTTCAGCCAGCCGACCACCGATGGAACAGAAGAAGACATCCGGAGCGGCAGAAGTCATCATCCAAGGGGCGCTGAAGAAGTCTTCCATCTGATTGAAGTCAACATCCAGGCGGCGTCTTCAATCTTCATCCATCCGGAGCGGAGCCATCTTCAGACGAGCCAACGCGGAGCCATCTTCTTCCACCGAAGACTGAACGACGAATGACAGTTCCTTTAAGTGACGTCATCCAAGATGGTGTCCCTCAAATTCCGATTGGCTGATAGGATTCTATCAGCCAATCGGAATTAAGGTAGGAAAAATCTGATTGGCTGATTAAATCAGCCAATCAGATTGAAGTTCAATTGGATTGGCTGATCCAATCAGCCAATCAGATTGACCTCGCATTCTATTGGCTGATCGGAACAGCCAATAGAATGGATGATGACTTCTGCCGCTCCGGATGTCTTCTTCTGTTCCATCGGTGGTCGGCTGGCTGAAGACGGCTAAAGGTAGGATGATCTTCGGGGGGGTAGTGTTAGGTTTATTTAAGGGGGGTTTGGGCTAGATTAGGGGTATGTGGGTGGTGGGTTTAATGTTGGGGTGGGTTGTATTTTTTTTTTTTACAGACAAAAGAGCTGAATTCTTTGGGGCATGCCCCGCAAAAGGCCCTTTTAAGGGCTGGTAAGGTAATAGAGCTGTTAACTTTTTAATGTAGAATAGGGTAGGGCATTTTTTTATTTTGGGGGCTTTGTTATTTTATTAGAGGGCTTAGATTAGGTGTAAGTATCTTAAAATTGTTGTAAATTTTTTAAAATGTTTGTAACTTATTTTTTTTATTTTTTTGTAACTTAGTTTTTTTTATTTTTTGTACTTTAGTTAGTTTATTTAAATGTATTTAATTGTAGTTATTTGTAGGTAATTTATTTAATTAATTTAATGATAGCGTAGTGTTAGGTTTAATTGTAACTTAGGTTAGGATTTATTTTACAGGTAATTTTGTATTTCTTTTAGCTAGGTAGTTATTAAATAGTTAATAACTATTTAATAACTATTCTAACTAGCTAAAATAAATACAAAGTTACCTGTAAAATAAATATAAATCCTAAAATAGCAACAATGTAATTATTAATTACATTGTAGCTATCTTAGGGTTTATTTTACAGGTAAGTATTTAGTTTTAAATAGGAATAATTTATTTAAGTATAGTGTAGTGTTAGGTGTAATTGTAACTTAGGTTAGTTTTTATTTTACAGGTAAATTTCTCTTTATTTTAACTAGGTAGCTATTAAATAGTTATTAACTATTTAATAGCTATTGTACCTAGTTAAAATAAATTGAAATTTGCCTGTAAAATAAAAATAAATCCTAAAATAGATACAATATAATTATTATTTATATTGTAGCTATCTTAGGGTTTATTTTACAGGTATTTATTTTTAATTAGGATTAATTTAGTTAATAAGAGTTATAATATTTAGATGTATTTAATTAATATTTAAGTTAGGGGGGTGTTAGGGTTAGGGTTAGACTTAGGTTTAGGGGTTAATAATTTTATTATAGTTGCGGCGGTGTAGGGAGGGGCAGGATAGGGGTTGATAAATTTATTATAGACGGCGGCGGTGTAGGGGGGCAGGATAGGGGTTAATATGTATTATGTAGGTGGCGGCAGGGTCCGGGAGCGGCGGTTTAGGGGTTAGCATATATATTATAGTTGCGGCGGGGTCTGGGAGCGGCGGTTTAGGGGTTAACATATTTATTATAGTGGTGGCGGGGTCCAGGAGCGGCGGTTTAGGGGTAATACATTTATTTAGTTGTGGCGGTGTAGGGGGGGACAGATTAGGGGTGTTTAGAATCGGGGTACATGTTAGGGTGTTAGGTGCAGTCATTTCCCATAGGAATCAATGGGATGTCGGGCAGCAGCGAACATGAACTTTCGCTATGGTCAGACTCCCATTGATTCCTATGGGATCCGCCGCGGCGGATTGAAAACCAGGTACGCTTGGCCGGAAAAGTGCCGAGCGTACCTGCTAGTTTTTTTATAACAAGCAAAAGTAGTCAGATTATGCTGAACTTGTGTGCGGAACATCTGGAGTGACGTAAGAATTGATCTGTGTCGGACTGAGTCCGGCGGATCGAAGCTTACGTCATTAAATTCTACTTTTGCCGGTGTGTAGGGCTTGATAACTTAGGCGAATCAGCCTCGCCACAAATACGCTGCGGAATTCCAGCGTATTTGAGGTTGACAGCTTGATAACTAGAGGCCTACATGTGACCTAGTGACATTAGCTGTAGACCTTTATGTGAAAAGGGCTGTGTGTAAAACAGCTCAGGGACATGCTGACCAGGAGGGAGGACAGAGTGCATGTGTGCAAAGTGCTGTGCCTGAACTGGGGGTGGCTATGCTGAGATGTGAAACTGTAAGAGGAGAGACTGACTGGGGAGAAAGACGGATAGGTGGTGGGCGTCTGCCTGTGATTGAACCAGCAGTACCTGCAGAATTAAAGTTAACTGTACAGTGTGAGACTGACTGGGGAGAAAGGCAGATAGACTGTATGGGTCTGTCTGTGCCTGAACCGAGTTTAACTGTACAGGGAGAAACTGTTTGTGAGAGGAGGCAGATGAGTAGTGGATGTCTGTCTGTGATTGAATCAGTGGATTCTATAGAAGGAAGTGAGGATATGGGGGAGAGAATGACTGGGTGACTGGACCACTGGATGATGTGCGCCAGTCTGTGCCAGAACCAATTGAGTTCCCTGTGGAAAGAGAGAATATATGGGATAAATGGCAGAAGAAAGATATGTGCTTGTTTGCACCCGTGTCAGAAGGATCCCAAATTCTGTGTGAGGATGTGAAGTGGCTGACTGACTGTGAGAGAGAGCAGGGGGAGAATGTAGCCCACTCTATGACAGAAGCAGAAGTGCTCCAGAATCCAGAGTGTTTGGGGGAAGAGGGTACAGGATACTCTTTGAGGGACCCCCAGAGTGAGTGTGAAAGATTGTGGGTTACAGAGACCGCTGTGACCTATAAACAGACTGCACAGACTAGAGGACAGAGGCTGACACAGACTGCAGATTCAGGGGGAAGAAGTACAAAAAAGTGTATTTACACAGCCCCACAGTGCCATTCAGCAGATACACTGATAGGTGTGCAGAATCAGAGTCCCCAGCAGGTACAGCAGATAGGACCCACAGTGGAGATTTTACTCAAGTGGAGGGGCAAGATCCCTGGGTAGCTAATCAAATGCTGACAAAACAAAATACAGTCAGAGGGTGTGAAAAGAAACTAGGCTTCACAGACACCTCTGTAACAGGGTATGATGTACCATTCAGGGACAAGATGCAAGCCTTATTGGGGGAGGTACCTGCGAAACCCAGAGATGCCAATGCCATATTCCAACAGTTGCAGTATTTTAATGTCAGAGAGGGAGTGTATGAGATGTAGCAAAATGTTCTTGTACTAACACCCATGAGGCAGAACAAGCTACAGGCTGCCTGGGAGGGTCCCTACAATATATTAAATCAGTTGGGTAGAGCAAATTGTAAGTAATTTTTAAATGGAGGGCATCCTGATGGCAAAACTGCTATATGCAATTTGTCTAGCAATAGCTTTATCACTGCAATAGCGTTATCACTGCAAGGGGAAGATCCCTTTGATATGCAACTGGAGTGGCTTGTGGCCACCTCCCTTTGCACTTCTTATTTGGGGGAGGTGTCACAAATACCTCATGATTTAGCTGCCAAGGGGTTAATTCTCTTTAGCCTGTGAGCTAAAAAAACATTTGTTTTTTTCAAGAAGAACTGTGTCATGTGTTTATGTTGTTTGTTTTTTGTGATAAAACCAGACCCCATTATAAATTGTTTCATAGTTCCACTTGAATAAATGTTATCATATAGGCATTGGTGCATTCAGGCAATAAAAGTGTTGGTTTTAGAGACACAGAGCAGAGCTTCTTCCCAGAAACTGATAAGGTCAATAAAGGGACATGGGTATAATGTAGATATGTGTTTAAAACATGTTATGCCATTAACAAATTGATTCTCACAATGTAAATAAGAGATTGCCTTTCTGTCTATATGAAAATGGATGTATCTAGCAGAAATTATGACGTGTTCTATAATTTCAGGCAAAGACTTAGAGTTATTGACGGTCGTAAAAGATAAGGGGCTTCTCAACCCCTGCAAAGAGGGTTGGGCAAGCAACCTGATCTCCTGAAAATTGGATAAAGTTTTGTGTTTTAACATGTAAAATTGTCATTCTTACAAGGGAAGCTGTTCTACAGAGTAAGGATCCATTGCTTCATGCCATCTCCCTGGCACCCAGATTCCAAAGACTAATACAGTATGAGGTTTCTATTTTCTTCTTTTTATTTTGAAAAACTGTTTGTTTGTGTGCAATTTTATTTGTAACAACTTTATATTAATAATGCATTGTACATAATAATTTTTGGCATAATAAATAATTCATTTATTAAGCTTTGGTCTTTGTCTAATATTTGAACCACTTTACTGAAAGAGACTAGAGTATTAGAACTGTATATTTTAGGTTATTTTCTGCTAAATTGTATTCTGAGAGTTAATATGTAAATCTGGGGTTTCCTTAAAATGTCCCATATCATGTAATCTTAAGTGATGGCAGCTAGATATTATAGTTAGTTTAGTGTAGGTGGTATTAAAGGGAAGTTTTGGGCATTTCTTTTATGTCTAGTACAGATTAAAGATTATTGTTAACCTTTGCACCCACTGAACTAAATCCCAAGCTTGCCTGGCGTGGATAGATAATGACATATTATTGACAGTAGAAGGGGTCTGATAACCCTTTCTGTGCCAAACAAGTGACTGGCGCAGGGTTGATAACCCTGGTCGTCACATATACAAATAAGACTGAGTTTCTGCCTTGCAAATTTGATCAACTGAAGCCTTATCCTTGAAAGCCCAAGAAGTGGCCACTGATCTAGTAGAATGAGCTGTAATGTGCTGTGGCAGAGGTTGACCCCGCCTCCAAATAAGCCTTGTGAATCAAATGTTTCAACCAAGAGGCTAAATAAGTAGCAGAGGCCTTCTAACCCTTTCTAGGGCCAGAAAAAAGAACAAACAGAATAGAAGTTTGTCTGAAATCCTTAGTAGCATTAACATATTTTAGGATCAGGACACGAAGAGGGAACAACAATCTCCCTACCAATGTCGGCCTCGATCACATACTTGGCGACGTGCGCAAAAACCAGCATTGCCAAATTTTTCTCTAATCGAGCAATCACAAACCCAGCGCAGCAGTTACACGCATTGATTTTTGACGGCGTGCGCATTTTTTACTCCCATTAACTAACATAGAACTGGCATCGCCAGTTGGTATCATAAAGGCAGCACATGGACTTACGCATGCAGAATGGTTATATTTTACTCAGTTTTCAGTTCGCCACATAGGCAGACGCAGCAACCCTTGCGCACAGTAAAAAAGCAATGTAACGGGGCGTAGCTAGGAAGCGGCCATAATCGGTCGCAAATTATCAAGCTCCCAATGCAATCCTAATAATATACCAACTACCTTAGAAGATATAATTAATCATATCCCACATCTGTGAGATTCAGCTACCTAATAACTTATAATATTACAGCCTATCGTGCTATTCTACTGGTCTGACAGCCACCAGAGTTGAAAACTTAAAGGGACATGAAACCCATAAATTTGCTTTCATGATACAGATAGAGAATACAATTTTAAACAACTTTCCAATTTACTTCTATTATTTCATTTGCTTCCTTCTCTTGTTATCCTTTGCTGAAAGGTTTATCTAGGCAAGCTCAGGAGCAGCAAAGAACATAGGTTCTAGATGCTGATTGGTGGCTGGTTATGTATATATAGATTGTCTTTGGCTTACCCTTGTGGTCAGTTATAAACCAATAGTGCATTGCTGCTCCTTCAACAAATGATACCAAGAGAATGAAACAAATTAGATAATAGAAGTAAATTAGAAAGTTGTTTAAAATTGTATTCTCTATCTAATTCATGAAAGAAAATTTTGTGGTTTTATGACCATTTAAGACCAAGCAAGCTATATATATAACAAGTAATAACAATGAACCCTGAGGAATTTTATGGGACATTACAGGCTCTACTAAACAACTTCGAGAGACGGATGGAGGAGTCATTCGACAATCTCTTGGCCCTCTTATAGCCAGTGTCCAAGCAGCGAGCCAACCTGCAACCACCATCGATTGAGAACTTGAGCTCTACAGAGACACCCACTTTGCTTCAAGAGGAGTCAGTAAAGCCAATAAATATAATTAGAAAAAAGAACATTAATTATTAATAATTTTGGAGTCCCCAATTCATACAATAACGGCTGTAATAAACAACCCTCCACTTAGCCCCTCCCCTTCCATGTGATCCGGTCCTGTGCCCACGATCTCCCCATGCGATCTTAACAGACAGGCAGGCAGCTCTTATATTAAAAAAACATCAACTGCTGACTGACTGCATACAACACTGCTTCTGTTAGGATCACATGGGGTGTGAGGAGATCGTGGGTACCGGACCAGGTTGCATGGAAGGGGAGGGGCTAAGGTGAATGTCCGGACTTGCTGTTAGTCAAGGGGAGCAATTAGATCTGGTGACGGTCTGACTGTTTTTTTTGTTTTTTTTTAAATTAGTTTTTATTAAGGATTTTAAATTACAGAGTATAATCAACAAGATCGGGTAAATCCAATGAACAGTGTACAACTCCTAGTTATACGTTACATTTCCCCTTACGGGGGTAAAGGAGGTAAGAAAACAAAACCTTGAAAGTTAACAACTGACAACTAGCATGGCTTCCACAGGTTTACACAATTAATAATGTAAAAGTTTAAATCAAATTAATTAATTAATTAATTAATTAATTAATCAAACTAAACTTACTTCAATTCACTATAATTTAATTTAACTTAACTGCCCACAGGTTCTTTTTTTGCTTGTATTTTATACCTTAATGAATCACTTATAACTCTATCTTATTAACCAAAACTTATGGCTGGTAATCATCCTAAATTTCCGACCCATCCTATTGCTTCAAACTCCTGTTCCTAGCGAAGAGGTCTGAATATTATTGATAGACATGGTGTCCCAATAGAACTTTATATCTAAATACAGAGGGAGTTCTATAATAGCTGTATTGCTCCAATGGCAAAGTATCACCCATTTTTTTTTTTTATTATTTTTTTTTTTATTGAGGTTAATCAAATATACAACATTAAACAGAAGTTCAATAATAATTACAACATGTGCATCAATAATATGGAGCAGTTGAGTACAGCATGTAAAACCATAGAAATACAGATGATTGATACAATTACATCACTATTGAACTATATGAAGGTAACCTCATTTTTCCCCCCACAAAATGAATGCCCCTCTAAAACTTCAGAAGGCCACTCATGGACCTATGTAATTTGTATGGTTTAGTGGAGGAGCTTAGTTGCATAATACTGTCACTCTTGGACCTTGAACTGTAAAGGGAGGGGGGGACGTATCCAGGAAATTAAGTAAATAACGACATTGGTATTAAGCGGCTCCTCAGTAGAAGGGTCCCTTATGGGTCTATTATAAGGCAAATGAGAGGTGAAATACAATAAAAGAACTAAAAATAATTTAGTGAACTCGCCTTGCATGGAACTATGAGTATAGAAAATATACAGAGCCACCACTCAGTAAGCATTTGGGATATAAAGAGGGGAGTTTCCTATGTGTGGCGGCCGCTCTTGGGCCTTGGTACAGGCTAGGGATTGCACGCATCTAGAATAGCGTGACAGTTAGATTAAGTAGTACATCATAAAATTTTAGAGATTAATCTATGATAAGCAACATGAGGTACACTTGATCTCTTATAGGTAACATTACAATAATATGATGTAATTCAGCCCGGGCTGGTGGCAAATGAATATTAAAACTTTAACATGCACAAAGTGGGCTTATCTTAATTTAGGGCAATCTTTATAAATATGTTTTGGGTGCGTTGATGTATACATTGAAATGTTCAGGTGCATAAGGCTAGAGCTAAGTAAACTAGTAATAAGCAGTCAGAAATTGTATGAGCTACAAAATTTCACCTAACATACTGTGTCCACTTAGTCCTAAAAGGTGAGGGCAGACTAGAACTAGGAATAAGAAGAGACCATGTGCTGAGACACTATATAAAGTCTGCTCCTCCTTAGCAGATTAAATTATTATGTAGGGAGTCATATGTATAAAACAGGTTACAGGATCTCTACTAAGGATAGATATTACCTATGTAAGCCATCTCCATGGGAAGTGCGCATATACAGAAAAGTCATCTGTTTGATCCTCTCATCCTCAAAGATGAAATACTAAAGGTTAAGGCTGTCACACCACGCTGTCCCGGCCGCAGACAGCGCAGCGTATCCCAGGAGGATATTAAATACATTAACCCAAGGACAACATTAAATCTGTTCTTCTGTGCTGCAGAATAGGGTAACATTTTAAATAAATGGCATTACAGGTCATGGTATTAAATAAGAGCAAACAGACAACAGTGTAGGTCTATGCCTGGAACATCAAGAACTGAATTATCTAAAAGGCAATCAGTTTAATTAAACGTCTACCCTGAAATATAGTGTAAATCTTTAAATAAGATACATCCCAAACTGTATAACTATCAAACACTGTAAACAGCCAATAAACAAAAAGCACTTAGAGAAGAATAACTATTCGACATTGCAGGTGTAAATACATCATTGTAAACCCCAACAAGTCCCCAAGTATGAACTTCTCCATAGTACAATGTCATAATATAAGAATATCCCTGGCTTCAATAAGTATAGAAAATCTCTCTTCTCTTCCGGCGTAGGCATACTAAGGACATTTGTCAAATATTAAACAATAGTAATTGTAATTCCAAAACATAGAGTGACATTATAGACCACATAGTACATATTATTTTATCAAGTAATATTACTTTGGCCAGTAAAATAAAGGTCCTGTGTAATATCTAGTTTCTAGTTAATGCCCATATAGTTAATGCCCATAATGTTATCCTGCGTCAAGCCGGGGAGGATAGGAAGCATACCTCAGGCCAGGGCTTACCCGATCCCTAACCTATTGCCTGCTGGCTTAACATCATTCTGTCGTGATAAGGGTACTGTAGATCCGACAACATTTCCCTGTGTAAGATCTCCGGCAGCACAACAGACCTTCAAGGTGGTACTGTCCAGGTTCGCAGAGAGATTGAGAGATCTTTCGGTCTTCAGCGGTGATATAAAAACTGAGCTCCTAGATTGCGGGACCTCATGACAGGCAGGCAGAGTTACAGACCAGGTAGGTAGTGCTTCACTCATTTTCTCGATGCCTGAGGTTTGTTGTTCTCGAGTGGCCAGTAGCACAGACATCCGGGCCCCAGTATCATTACCACTAGACGGTGGAAACTGCGTTGCGGTTAGATTTGGGTTAGGAGGTGTGGTGTCAGACTTTGGCCCTGTCAGCTGTTCCACATAATGCTGCTTGATAACTGAGGTCTTGGGCTGTTCCACGCTCCTCTTAGTGGGAGCAGAAAGGTGAGCCGTAATTGTGAAAAACAGAGCTCTAATATCGTGTTCGAGCTGTTCGAAGTGCTGCGAAATTGCCGCCAACATTGTGCGCTCCCATTTGTCTACAGCCTCCATGCTGCTCTCCTTCAGACTTCCACACCCCTAGTACTAGCTCGATCTGCAGAGAGTTACTCTTAAAATCCCTAGGGTCTCTGTTAAGGTGTAGACTTAGAGTTAGGCGGTCCTGCTGGCCTCGGATCTCCAAAGGGAATGTAGGGACATTATGCAGTTTCTTGAGAGGCCCAAAAATCGACAACGGTCTAGATTCAAGCTTGTCTGGCACAATAATATGCTCAATATTGTTATCGCTCGCTACAGTAAGTTCTCCTTTTGTAGAATCTGATATCTGTCCTTGTGGATGGCAAGTGTGGGCGAAATTATTTGGCAGATTAGTAAAATATTATGTAGAGCCCCATATTTTGCAGCTTATCATGGCCGCGGCTGGACACGCCCCGTATCACCCATTTTTTGGTGCCAGAGTGCCAGTGTGGGGAGTTGTGGGGATTTCCAATATGTAGCAATCATTAACCTAGCACAGCTGAGACCAATTTGTAATAGCGCCACTCGTAGCTTACATTTGTTAATGGGGGTTTTGTTTAGCAGCGCTAATTCTGGTGTTAAATTAAAGTCTTCCCCCCAGGAGTTCCTTGAAAATCTTTTCTAGATATTTCCAGAAAGGAGTTATACTAGGGCATTCCCACCACATGTGAATCATGGTGCCTTTATTATTGCATCCTCTCCAACATAGTGGGGAGGATGAGGGGTATATTTTGTGTAATCTAGCTGGCGTTAAATACCAGCATAGCAAAATTTTTAAGTTCAATTCTAGTATACGAGTTGAGGTTGAGGATTTACGAGTATTTGCGTATATTTGTTTCCATTCTTGTGTTTCTACCACACGGTGAAGCTCTTTATTCCACTGTGAAACATGTAATGGGGTTTGAGTGGATAATGCAGATTCTAACAAGTCTCTGGATCTAGATAATGAACCTTTCTACATGGCAGGCAAGGTGCAAAGATGCTCAAATGGAGTGAGTGGTCTTGTGAGATCTGATTTGAAGGGTGTATTGTGTAGAAAGTGATGGATTTGGGAATATTAAAGCCATGATGAAAATGCACCATTTAAAATGTGTTGTACACTTGCCCTTGGCTTCAGCTTTCCCTGCTCCAAGAGGGCAAGGAAAGGAACCGATTCAGGTGATTCCAGGATTTTCCCTATTGTACTCTTAGGTGCATAAACCCCTAAGAACTCCATGTTCGAGGAGATTGGCATTAATGGAGAAACCCTCATCAAAATCCCTGATGTTTTTGTAATTATATAATAACAAGTATTAAATATATGACTATACAAGGCATACTCAGAACATACTAGGGGCCTACTGGCTTTAGGGGTCCAGCAGAGGGATCCCGGAGAGGGTGTTTTCAGAATTTGTGAGTCCAACGAAACCCAAGATTTAGCCTCAATTTTGGTATGCCAGTCATAGATTAGTTGGAGAACTAATGCCTTATAATACAATTCTATATTCAGGACTCCCAATCCTCCCCCCCTTGTAGGGCTATACATAGTGGTTACATTAATTTGTGGACGTACCCACCCCAAATGAATGAATTTATACTTCTTTGAAGCTGTTGTAAATATATCCTAGGTAAGGCTATTGGGACGGTTTGTAAAATGTACAAGATTCTAGGCAGAATTGTCATTTTAATTGTATTCTACCCCACCACGAAAGGGGTCTATCCTGCCATGAAAGGAGGGTCTGTTGCGTATTTTGGAGAAGGGGTTTATAGTTATAGTCCTAACTGGGAAGTTTTAATTTTATATGGGCAGACTGTTTTAAGGGAAAAGATTGCTTTCTGCGAAAGCGAGATACCCAGGACCTCCGATTTCTGGTGATTGATATGGAAGTGTGACAGGGAACCGAAAGTAGTGAATTCCTGAACCAATGCCGGTATAGAGGCTTGAGGGTTAGATACAGTTACTAGGACATCGTCCGCAAACATCCCGAGTTTATACTCATTGGGTCCAATTGAAATACCTTTAATTAATGGGTTGTTCCGTATATGTGCGGCCAGGGCTTCCATAGTCAAGATGAATAGGGCTGGGGAAAGGGGGCACCCCTGTCTAGTGCCATTTGTGATGGGAAATCCATCAGAGAGAACTCCATTAACTTTAACTTTGGCTGATGGCTTGTTATATAGGTGAAATATTATTTTTATCATCAGATCACCAAATCCGAACTGATGGAGAGTCTGTTTAAGAAAGGGCCAATTCAGTCGATCAAATGCTTTCTCCGCGTCTGTCGACACCAGAGCGGAGGGAATGCCGTGTGTGGAGATATA
Organism: Bombina bombina; assembly: GCF_027579735.1. NCBI lineage: Eukaryota > Metazoa > Chordata > Amphibia > Anura > Bombinatoridae > Bombina > Bombina bombina. The sequence goes on from NC_069499.1 coordinate 915,682,176, forward strand.
ATCTGACAGATGTATCACCCTAATAGTGTTGTCCCTAGACTCTCTCAAAGGAACAAAACCAGCCTGGTCCACGTTTATAATTGAGGGTAAAACTGAATTAATTCGCCTAGCTAGGATTTTAGCATAAATCTTGATATCACTGTTAAGCAGTGAAATCGGGCGGTAGCTGCTGGGTTCCGTCAAAGGCTTCCCCGTTTTGGGGATGACTGAAATATAAGCTTCTAATAATCGTGGTGAAATCTGTCCCTCATCTGTCAGGTCATTGAAGAGTGTCATTAAGTGAGGGGCTAAAATTTGTATAAATTGTTTATAGTAGAAGTTAGTAAGACCGTCAGGTCCTGGGCTCTTGTGCAGGGGGATATCTTTAATTGCTAGCAGGACTTCTTGCGCTGTAATTGGGGCTTCTAAGGTGTTGGTTGCTTCTTTAGATAGTGTGGGAAGTTGGGCCTCAGATAAGTATTGGTCTATGAGGGATGCACTCATTGAATGTTCAGTTGGTGGTATGTTGTAAAGTTTGCTATAGTAATCCCTAAAAGCATTTGCTATGCCCTTGCAGTCTGAGGTGTCTGGACCATTTTGTGTTTTAATTGAATGTATATAATTAGCAAGGTTTTTGTTTTTCAGAATTCTAGCCATGAGTGTTCCTGCTCTGTTCCCTTCTACAAAGTAAAGCTTCTTAAGATAAAAAGCCTTTTTGTGTGCTTCATTGCGTAAAAGGTTATTCATATCTAACCTAGCATGTTTAAGAGTTTCCGCGTAATTAATGTTAGAGGGGCATTGCATATGGGCAGTTTCTGCAGTTTGTAGAGCCTCTAATAGACGGGTGTATTCTGCTTTATAAATCTTTGTTTGGGTGGCTTTTTGTTTGATAAATTCACTCCTAATGACCCCTTTGTGAGCTTCCGAAATCATGGCTGGTGAGGATTGAAGGGTGGTGTTATGAGTAAAATAGTCTTGTAGGGATAACCTAATCTTCTCAACTATGGGCGGCTGCAGCAGCAGAGAGTCATCTAGTCTCCAGGTGAAATCTAAAGATGGCCTCTCCGGCCAGTCCAAGGCCAAGGAGACCATTGCATGATCCGACCATGGTGTAGGTTCGATATCTAAGTCTTGTGCTAATGTCAGTCCAGGTTGGTCAATACATATTTAATCTAATCTTGAGTAGGTATGTCTAGGGTATGTTTTCTGTGTCGGGTGCTGCAATCACCACACATCTATTAACGTAGCAGATCTCAAGTGCTGAGCAATGTTTTTAAGCTTTGAGAATGTGAACTTTTCGCTTGTGAGCAATCCAATGAGGGATTTAATGCTATATTAAAGTCTCCGGCTAGAAATGTCGTACCCATTGAAACTCCCAATAATGTTCCTATAAAGCATTTAAAGAAACGGGCTTGTCCCGAATTTGGTGCATAAACGTTAGCCAACTGGACCCTCTTATTAAACAAGAATATCAGGAAGTGACCCTCATTGTCAGAATGTTGTTGAACAAGCTGAAAGGGGATATATTTGTGTAAAAGTATACCCACACCATTTTTTTTCTTTGAGGGGTGAGAGTTAAAAAAACCAACTGGATAATGTTTATAGGTAAATTTGGGCTCTGCGTTTTTTATAAAGTGTGTCTCTTGGACATATACGATTTTACTTTTGTGTTTGATGAACCAGTTGGTTGCTATTGACCTTTTCGCTGGGGAATTTAGCCCCTTTGTGTTTTGGCTGGATAATTTCAATGTTCGTTGGGCCATTAGGGATTTTGGGGTGAGGGAGGCTGCTTATGATAATTTGATATGATATGAGGTGTAGCTTCAAAGAGGGGATGTGTTCCTGTCTTTTTAAACAGTGACATGAGCTTCATGCAATATTGTGTGTAGATAACATACCTTACTTGACCATTTTTAGGACCTGGGAAGGATGGTAGTTTACTAAGAACCTGTGAGCAATAGCACTTTAAAAGAAAACAAGGTAACAATAACTGTAAATGTAAAAACAAATTAAAATGATGCAGAGGCAATAATAATAGTAGCCCCAATAAAAATATGAGAAAGTTAAAATTCCAAACAATGTCTGAAAGAAATCAATCCAATGTGTGGATTAAAAATTGCAGTAAATCAAATGAATGGATTGCTGATATCGACTAGGAGGAGGATACCGTAAGACATATTGTGTACCAGTGTTGGTGGTGATAATGTGTATAAAAAGGGAGTGAAAAATTTTCCTTAGTGATTGCAAATATAAAGAAAACAGACAGTGTCAACTTGGTTATTCAAAAGTGAAAAAAATGATGTGAAAAATTGAAACAATTACAAATGAAAAAATGAAAAAATGCTGCTCAAAAAAATGAGTGATCAAAAAAAAAAAAGGAAAAAAGAGTCAGTGATTGCAATCCAAGAAACAAAATCCTAAAAAAGGCTAAATGTGAAGATCCAAATAAAAGTCAAAAGTTAATAATGTGTAGAAATGGAAACCTTATTTTCCTAGTGGTGAGAGTCCGTCTGAGGTTCCTGATGGTGAGAATAAAGTCAACGGTCTTTTAGGTCAAACCCAATTAATGGGCTAGTGTTCCTGTTCCTGATGGTGAGAACCTTTGGTGGTTGGGAGACTCCAATCCAAAATTATTATTTTTTTCTTTTTAAATCATAAATTAAACCTAAAAGCAAATAAAAACAACAATAGTGTAGATGGTACTAAAAACTTATATAAAATCAGAATAGTGCTTACCAGCTGTGGTCAACGCGTTTCGGCCTCCTCTAGGCCTTTCTCAAGACTGCCAGCTGTTTGTCAAAAGTGTGCCTTTTGTAGTGAAAAGTTTTGCGCCAAAAAGTGTGTTTGGAGGCGTGGCTAAAAACCGGAAGTGATGTAGGGTATGTAATAGAGTAAAAAAAAATTTCTTTTTTTGAAAAAACTTTACCCAAAAAAAATATATATTAAAGTGGCTCCTTTTCTATTAATTACTCATAGTAGAGTTCACCCTGGTAGTCAATGGTCACATAATAACAGTGTTTTGCGGTGATCTATTCTATCTATGTTATCGCCGTTTTTAGCGTGACGTCATATCCGCTTTGCTTTGATTGGTTGTGGTTTATGTACATTCCTAGAGTAGCCATGTGTTTTTTGTGGTATTCCTATTGGTTGATTTTAGTTTCTCTCGTTATTCTAGGTTTTTCATTGGGCATAGCGTTTTGTTTAGAGGTAGTGGAATCAAGTGACTTGTAAAACTTTTGTCACGTCGGCTAGGAAAACAGATACTATCCTTTAGAACTGTATTCAATAGAAATTGACCTTTAACAAATGCGAGTTATTCTGGTCCAAATGTTTATATATATAGAATCGATTGGCTTACCAAAAAATTAAAAAATGAAATGCTATCCTTTGATACTGAATAGCTTGTCTTGTTAATGTAGGTTTTTCATCATGTGTAAATTGAGCATATAATATTTAAATGATAGTGAGATCGAGTGACTTTTCAAATGTTTTTTGCGCAAGCTGGAAAAAACATATCTTATGCTTTTATGTTCACTATAATATGACATTTATCAGATGTAAAGTTTTTTCAAACTGTAATGTAGTATACCTTATCAGGATTCCTTTGCTGATAGGTCTAGAAGTGTTTAAATCGACATTAATAAACTATGATGGCTTGTCTACTAACTACAGATAATTTATTGAACCTAACATAATGTTTGTATATATAATGTTGGGTAGTAATGAAATCAAACAACTTGTCACGAGTTTATCATGCAAACTGGGGAATATTCTCCTCTAGTGCTGTGTTTGCTAGCAAGGCCAAATTGGCCTACCAGGATACCAGGAGATTTCCCGGTGGGCTGTAGCAGCTGGGGCTGGAAAGCGACAATTTAAAGAGGTTATTAATGGATGCAACTGGGCTTTAGAGTGCATATAACAACAATCTGGCAACTTTTTTTCCATACAAACTAATATAATATAATTCTCAAACAAAATATTGGGGAAGGAGTATCCCAGTAAACCCCTTTGAGAAAAATGTGGCTTGCGCATTATTCTGAGTCAACAGAAAATAGGTCTGGTCTCCAAATTTTCCAGGGCTGCTTTTTATTCCCAGTCCGGCCCTGTTTGCTAGATTTTGAAGTTTATCAGGTGCAAGTTTTTCTGAATGATAGCATAATGTACCTTATCATTAGTCTATTGCTGGTTGATCTAGAATATTTGAGAAAATGTTTTTTTAAAAAACAAAGATACTTAGATAAGTTATTTTGGCTTTTGCGATATATTCCAATTTAATTTCTTATATAAGAAAAGCATGAATCATTATCAATTCATAACGGTATTTTAAGGAGAACTGAACATATTCGTATCCATAGTTGTATATTGAATGTATTGATGCAAAAACCTGATATTGTAATCGGTAAAAGGTGGCGGGTGGCAAATAGCGTGAGATTACTATATATACTTATTGAGATCAATGTGTATATTGTGGCACTGCCACAATGGGTTGTTATGTAGGTCAATTGAGTACAGATATTATTATTGAAATATTCCATACAAATGGGTGGTTTAGTTCTGTTAAAGAATTTCATTATATTGGAATCGTTACATATGTTATGGTTCTGTCATGATAAGTTGGTATTATACAAAACGTTATAAAAACGTTATGACAAAGGAGGTAACGGTTTAATTCGGCACAACCATTGCTATTAAAGTATTATATACCCTAGATGACTTAACTTATTATATACAGTTGAAGTGAGTAGATTGGATTAGGGTGAACAGAATATATAATTAGACCAAGCTTATTAGTGGAATCTGAGTTATAGAAATTGTGTATTATTTTGTCCAGATATGAGAGTAGGATTGTAGTATCATCATAATTTATTTATGATTACATTGATTTAAACTTAGCTGGAAGAACATTGTCCAAGCATTATAATATGTTATATACGGTGTCCAGGGGTACTTCGAGATTCTCCAAGGTTCTGTTAGGTCCCTGTCTTCTTCTTTTATTGTCATTTATTACCACTGTACCCACTGTGGCATTTTTTATTCTTGTGTAAAGTACTAGATTTACAATTAAAATATTTCTAAATACACACTCTACATATTGTACAACACCTAGCCCATTTGAGGCGCTCTGAACACATTCATTTTCTTAGTACATTTTCCAAGCTAGCTAGTTAGCCTACTGTTCAGAGCTATAGGTGCTCATCTATGGCGCTACACCCCATCGAAATCCATAAAAACAAATTAAACAAGATAAACAAACATTGCCCATTCATTACAATATTAGTAGCCAATATTAAAAGAATAAAAGGGGGGGGGGGGTGTTTAGCTAGAAACCGGATTCTGGCTCCCAACTAGTGGGCAGAACCCTTTGAGAAGGGTTATTATGCTGTCATAAGACTGCCAGCAATACATTGCTAGCAGTTACAGTATTACTAACATCTTGGCAATACCTTAGACTAAGATAAGTGTCTTATATGCAGACACATACCTGAGTACACTCATACACGCATATACATATATAAATACAGGTGCCCCGGTGGGGAGGGGCAGAACTAGAAGAATATAAGTTCCTGATAAGATGCCTACACCTATCACAGTACCGTACTAGAGAATGTCCAAGTTGATATCTTGGGGTACAGAGCTCCTCATGGTGGCTTCGGCACTGTGGAAGATGGAGTTGAAATCATTTGGCCCTTTTCTGTTTCGGTTTAATCCACTCTGGACGTTGAGGTCTTGAGCGAGTAGATGGTGACTGGTCTCTTGATGCCAGAGGGGAGTGGATGGGTGGTAGTTGTGGTTGGGATATCTCCAAGTTTCTACATAAAGACTCCAGGTCTTCTGGTGTTTTATACACGAACAGTTGGGTGCCCCTCAATACTTTAATACTAAAGGGGAATCCCCATCTGTAGGGGATCTTAAGATTTTGGATGTGGTTTGTTAGAAACTTGACTTCACATCGTTTGCTCAATGTAATAAGACTTAAGTCCGCATATATTTGGATGCTGCTTCCTTCAAATGTGATGTTCTTCGCCTTCCTTGAGGCTTCCATTATTTTTTCCTTATCTGCGAAAACCTGGAATTTTAAGATAATGTCTCATGGCGGTTTGTTGTCTGGCGGCTTGGGTTTAAGGGCCCTGTGGGCTCTCTCTATAGATAGTAATGGGGTTTCTTCATTCTGCAAAAGGAAGAAGAACAACCGATGCAGATAGGGAACAATTTGACTAGGGGTGATAGACTCAGGAACCCCTCTGATTCTGGCATTATTGTGCCTTCCTAGATTATCCAAATCTTCAAGGTGTAACTGCATATGTTGCATTGTTTGATCCTGTATTTCAATGGTGCGGTTATGGGAGTCTAACTCTTTGTTCACCCATTCAACATCCTCCTCCAGGCACATAACCCTATCTCCCAATTCTGAAATGTCCTTTTTAACGTCTGCTAGACCATCTTTAATGAGTTTCCCTACTTGTGTGAGTAGTAGAGCGAAATCATCCTTAGTAGGGAGGTTTATTAGGTCTGCCTTGGTAACAGGTTCCTTGTCTTGCAAGGTCAGTGAGGTTGTGCTTAGATTGGCATCCACCATTTCTTGGTTTTGGGGGACTGGACTGTTATCTGACACAGCTTCCACAATTTTTTTTTTTTTTTTGAAAATAATTTTTATTGAAGACAAAGTATTAAGCATACATTTCACAGCGTTTCAAAACAAAATGAAAAGGTAAATAGTTGTTACAATAGTAAAATGAAGTATAATAAAGATTGTACATTCAGTCCTCTTTTTCTTTTTATGCTTCTGTATAATCTTTAAAACATATCTGAAACTCAGTAGTAATGTCCACAGGATATTTGTAGAACTAAATAGAATAACTAACTGATATTGTCAACATTAATCAATCTCGTTAAGAACAAATGCTAAAACCATATCACACTTGTACAGTTGGTGTGCAACAATGTAAGTCTAGTTGGCTTGAGAGTATGCCTGTATCTAACACCTGTGAGCTTCCACAATTTTAAAGAAATTATTCAGTTTGCTAGTAGCAGTTGTTGCCCCTTTAATTGATTTATCTTGTCTGAGATTTCTCTTAGAGGCCATTGAGGGAGTGCTGTATAACAGGTATTAAGGGTATTAACTTTATGCTGTGGTCACTAGGTTGCAGATGTTAGAATCAGGAATGATAATTCTGTAGCCTGATGTGATTGACCACTTTCCCTGTATGTTGTGATTTTCCGGTCACAAAATGTATTACAGCTCACTGGTGCTGTACAAGTTAGTGTGCACTGTAGGCCTAGGGATTATGGTGCCAAATAGCGCCTGAAGCCTTCTTACTGGCCGGTATGTTTTAATTAAGTTATGTATCCCTAAATGTTAGCCTCCCTCGAGCTCCTTGTTAATAGATGAGTGGCTGAGGAGTTATTGTCTTTTGGTTCTCAAGGGCAGTCTGATCGGGCCTGTTGTTTTATCTTATTCCCCTCTAAGGCACCATTATGTTGTAAGATGCAGTGTCTCTGTAACCCCCAGCGTTTAAAAAGCAGGTGTGTGATTTAATGTTTAGCGTCGTCTGTCAGATCGCTATACTTTTTCTACGGCATTGTCCCTTGATCAGTGTTATTTAATAAGGATGCAATTAAGTACCGGGTCCTGTCTGTATGTTTTACCTCGGCCCTCTTGATCCATCTGTGTCCATATGGGGCTAGTGTTGTCTGTCTCTATAACTACTCGAGCATTCCAGAAGGCAGTCGATTGAATAACTCAGCTTCTGCGGGTGTTTGCAGCTTAGTTTGATTGCATCTGGTTGCCAAGATTCATTGCGGGTCTCTGCCGATGTCCGGAGCTCCTTATTAAGCGGCGATGCTGGTCACCGGCCGGCTCCGCCCCCCTGGTCTGACTGTTTTTATCTAACTAACTCAAAGCTAAGAGAAGTGAGCATACAACAATAAATATAATTGGCAAAAAGAACATTGTCATGAGATGCAGGACATATGCAGGACACAGCAATGATGGTACAACTCTATTTTATTACAGAGCATAGCAATACACATCTAGACAGGTTGATTGTACTAAACTAACTATGACACAGACACCGGACCTAAGCCCCGCCCACAAACTAGTGACATCACATCCTGCTCTCATCACATCTTCCCCTTTTTCAAAGGCAAAGCATACATTTACATATAACAAATAACAAGGTACACCAACAGGGTATACATCAACATTTTTGTTTTTGAACATTATAAAAACAAACAGGTTAGAAAACATGAACAGATAAATTACATCCTGACTTGGACATCGGGGTAGACTACCCTAGTCCACAGTGACCATGGGATTATTCTGCCCATACTTCCGGTCACTGTTCTAGCTAAAGTCAGTCCCTATATCGGGCCGGAAGTTTCACCACTCTTCCGCTTGATGTAACTTTGCATGAACTGTCCTCTGATACAGAAGATGGTGAACAAGAGTCCGCTGGAGGCAAAGATATATCCCCGTTGTGGTCTTGCTGAGGGGAAGGCACCTCTCTTAGAACAGGGGATCCCACCGGTGGTGGTACTGAGGCATCCAGTTCCAGACTCTCAGGTACAGACTGAAGATGTCTTCGGTTACGGCGTGTAACCCTCCCTCCCTCCGTAAGGACTGTATAAGACCTTGGTTCTGGAGAGCGGCCAACTACCGTAGCAGGCGTCTTCCATTTCTTCTCATCGTCCAGTTTAATTCTGACACTTTGGCCCGCTTTCAGTTCCTGTAAGGGCCTGACAGAATGTCTCCTGTCGTAGAAGAAACGATAACCCTTTTTGGCCTCTTCATCCCTCCTAAGGACTTCGTCCCGAGGAACAAGGCCAGGCGGCTTGAAGACACCCACTGAGGGTAAAGTGGTGCGAATCTGGCGTCCTAGCATCAGCTGTGCCGGGCTAAACCCGGTGGCTTGAATGGACGTCGCCCTGTATGACAAGAGGGCTATGTACGGCTCAGATTGTTTTAGAATGAATTTTGTTGTTTGAACTGCCCTTTCAGCCATTCCGTTGGCCTGCGGATAATGTGGACTTGACGTGGAATGAACAAAATCATATTCCCTGCTGAAAGCACTGAACTCTGTAGAAGCGAACTGCATACCATTATCACTCACCAGCTCCATTGGAATGCCCCAGCGGGCGAACAAGCTCTTCAGGCGAATGATAACGGCCTGACTTGTGATATCATTCAGGGGTGCAATTTCCAAATACCTGGAATAGTAGTCGATCACAACAAGAAACTTTTTCCCGTGCAGTTCACACAAATCAGCAGCTATTTTCTGCCACGGCCCCGCAGGCAGCGGAGTAGACATTAAGGGCTCCCTTCTCTGAGTAGGCCGGCGTTCCTGGCAAAAGGCACATTTAGACACATGATTTGCAATGTCGGAGCTGATCCCAGGCCACCACACAGCTGTAGCTGCCCTTTCTCTGCACTTTGTAATGCCGAAGTGGCCATCGTGAATCCTGTTTAACATCTCTTTCCTCATGCTGACAGGAATTACAATGCGGTCTTGGAACAGCACCAACCCCTCCAGCTCCGTGAGCTGCGACCTCTCTGGCTGGTAAGCACTTAAAGACATCCAGGCTGCCCGGCTCTTGGGCCAGCCTTCTCTTATGTACCTTATAACTTCTTGCAGATCTGTGTCCAAATATGTCTCTCTCTTTATCTCTACCAGTTTCCTTGAAGAAATGGACTTAGAGGCCAGAACTGAATCAACAGACACTTTCACATCCAATTCTGTGGAGGATTCTTCAGCAGCAGCCAGCGGAAGCCTGGATAGTGTATCTGCCACAACCAGCTGTTTCCCCGGCACATGCACTGCCTGAACATTGAACCTGAGCAGTCTCATTAAAAGTCTCTGGCATCTCAAGGGTGTTTTGTCAATGTCATAAGAATTGATTAGAGGGACTAGCGGTTTGTGGTCAGTTTCCAGACAAAATTTCTCCAAACCCACTAGATAACGCTGAAAGCGCTCACAGGCCCAAACTGCAGCCAGGCACTCCGCAGCCGTCAGTGTGCGGGAACAGTAGGCGATGGGCTGTAGTTTGTTGTCATTCAGCTGCAGGAGTGCAGCCCCCAACCCATAACTGCTTGCATCAGCACTAACCACAGTCTTTTTTGAAGGGTCATAAAACCCCAGCACTGGGGCAGACCCCAGCAGGGACTTGGCATGCAGAAAAGCTTTTTCTTGTGAAGGTCCCCAGACCCAGGCAACGTCTTTCTTAAGCAACTCTGTGACAGGGTGTAAAACTGTTGATAAATCTGGAAGAAACTTGCCCACATAATTTACAAGGCCCAATATCTGTCTCAGCTCATGTACATCAGAAGAGCTCTTCATCTGTTCAATAGCACGAATTTTCTCGGGGTCTGGCTTGATGCCATCCCCGTTGATGATATGCCCAAAGTAGCATAATTCAGTTTTCCTAAAATGAAACTTTTCTTTATTCAGCTTCAGCCCAGACTCTTGCCTGTAGCACACAACTTAAACGCTGATCATGCTCCTCCGCTGTAGACCCATTCACTAGAATGTCGTCCATGAAGACCGCTGTGCCCACGTGGTCACTCAGGAGAGAACTCATTTCCCTTTGAAAAATTTCAGGAGCGGAGGATATCCCAAAGGGGAGTCTGCAGAAGCAGAACCGACCTACCGGTGTGATAAAGGTAGTCAGTTTGCGGCACTTTGGATCCAGGGGGATCTGCCAAAAGCCGCTAGAAGCGTCTAATGTGGAAAAGAACTTCGCCCCAGCCAACTTTGGAGCTATATCTTCCAATGTCGGCAGCACAAATCTCTCTCTCTTCACTGCTTCATTCAACCTTTTCAGGTCCACACAGATGCGCACCTTTCCATTTTTCTTTGCAACTGGAACAATGGGGGCACACCAATCAGTCGCTTCAACAACCTCTTCAATAACCCCCATAGACTTCATGCGCATAAGCTCTTTCTCCACTTGAGGCATGAGCGGGAACGGAATTCTACGAGGGGTAGAAATACTGTATGGGACTGCGTCACATTTAAGTGCTATACGGACAGGTTTGCAGTTCAGTAGGCCCAACTCGCCAAACATATCTTCGGAAATCTCATTCACTCTGGCCACGAGGCCCAAGTCACAGGCTGCTTTTCTGCTCAATAAACTGTTAACACACTGGCCTCGGATCACATGCACCCACATGGTGAACTTCCTCTGCTTGTACTCACAACTGGCAAGAAATTTCCCCACACAATCAATGCGGCCACCAGGACTATGGACATTTGTAGTAACCTTCGCCAGCTGGGGCTGTCGAGGCAGTTTCATAAATTCGGCAAAAGACATTACAGTGATATCTGCTCCTGTGTCAATCTTAAAATCAACTTTGGCTCCCATTACAGTAAAAGTAACTTTCCAATCTTCCTCTGAGCTTGTCCGTTCTACAACAGACCCCACGAAAGACACTTCCTGACCCTCCTGGTCACTGTCCACCTGCATCTCCTTAATGTATTCAGTTTTACCCACCACTTCAAAATGGCCTATTCTGTTACATTTTCTGCATCTTTTATCTCTGGCCGGGCATATAGCACTCTGATCATGAGCCCGGTAGCACCGTGTGCATCGGCCATGTTGCGCCAATCCACTTCTAGGCCTTTCCAGTACTTTAGATCTACCGCTCACACTGTGCCTTTCACTAGTAGTTTTCCTAGACTGTTGCACTTCATCCACAATACTCTCAGACCTCAGATTAGCACTTTGCTTTTTCACCAGTTCACTCTGGCGGGCCATCCTAATAGCCCCATCTAACGTTAAATCAGACTCTAACTGCAGCTTCAGGGAGACTTCAGCATCTGCAATTCCAATAACTATTCTGTCTCTGATTTGCTCTTCTTTAGCAACACCAAACTCACAGAATTCAGCTAATTCATACAGGCTGCGCACAAATGACTCCACAGATTCTCCCACACGCTGATTACGTTTGTGAAAACAAGCTCTCTCATGAGTCACATTTCTTTTGGGCACAAAGTGGGCACTAAGTTTATCCATAACTATATCAAAGTTAACTTCTTCCCCTTCTTGGAAAGTAAAAGCATTGAACACTGGCTCCACATCTTTCCCCATAGAGTATTAAAGAAAATTAACTTGTACTTCACCACTCTCCTTGTTCAGTTTGGATGCAATCCTGAAGCGCTGAAACCGCTGACGCCATGTGGGCCAAGCTGCAGGCTGAGAAAAGTCAAAAGGCTCAGGTGGGGTAAACTTTGACATTGCAATCGATCAGGAACAGAAGCGCAGTCCAGAACTTCTGACACCATGTCATGAGATGCAGGACATATGCAGGACACAGCAATGATGGTACAACTCTATTTTATTACAGAGCATAGCAATACACATCTAGACAGGTTGATTGTACTAAACTAACTGCGACACAGACACCGGACCTAAGCCCTGCCCACAAACTAGTGACATCACATCCTGCTCTCATCACAAACATTATTAATCATTAATTATCATTTGGAGTCAGTCAGCAATTCATTCAATATCAGCTGTAATAAACAACGGTCAAGTGGCAGCCAGCTACAGCTAATAATATCTATAACCACTAGCAGCTATTAAATGTACTACCGATCACTTCCAACATAAAGTTCTTGTCCCACAATACCCCAAAGGCTGCTCGGGTATACCGGGAAGTTTATGACACTAAGTCATTTCCTGCATGCAGTTTTCTTCTCTATCTCCCAATAGTCTCATTCCTCCATCACCCCCTAACATAAATTCACCAGTGTGCATAATTGCCGATGTCTGATATGATATCCACCTTGCAACAAAGAGTTAAAAGAACTATCGCACACTTCTGACTTCACTCCTCAAGTTTTCTCTTCCCACACGTCTTCTCTGATCTCTTCCCCGCTCGGCAATGGGCACACCTTCTCTAGTGTGGCTGCATTCGGAAAGCAGCCCAACTAACTGAAAGATCAACTAATCGATAAAGAAAATCGTTGACAACTATTTTCATTATCGATTATTATCGAATTATTCGATTAGTTGTTTCAGCCCTAATCTGTATATTAATTCAACAGCCACCTAACTCAACTAAAATACAAGCTAGTTGGCTATTGTAAAATTATTGCATTCATTCCTGAATTAATATTAGTCGCCAATAATTGTCTGTTTCCATTAAGATGTTCTTTCCATTGATTGACAGCAGTGTAACTAAGTTATATAGGCTTAAGAGTAGGGAATGTATAAATAACAATATATTAGTCTTGTTGTACATTCTCTATGACATGGTACGTACACTTATCCCTATTACCTATAAATGAAGTTGGGTTAAAATGTCTTACTTTTTCTTTAAATTCTTTATTTAATATCCAACAGGTTATACATATTGATTTAAACTTATATTATCACATGGAGGCATGCAAGAACATACAGTAAATCAAAAACATGCTACAGCACCACACAGGGTGCTATGAGCAAATTCACTTTAAGCAAGAAATCATGTAGAAAAGGATACCTCTAATAATAAACGTGCATGTTTCTATCCTATGAATTTTTATAACCTAACATGGGTACCTCTTACTGGGTCAGAAAAAAACTGACTAATAAAAGTTTACAGTAAAATGGAAGAAATCAAAATTCACCAAATTAACCTGACCTAATCCTGTTATAGGAGCTCAATTATCTCTCCACTCATTTATGTAATAACCTGTTGGGAGGAGTTTTTATTTTTATTTTTCCCTTTATTATTTTAACTTAAAATGCCGACATATAACATATAACACTAGGCCATAGCCTGCCTTTACACTGTCAAAAACAATCTAGTCCTGATCCAGGTGGGCCTGATTAAGTCAGAACAAGAATATAACACAAAACACACACAAAAAAAAGGAGAGGAGAGGAGGAGGAAGGGAGATAGAAAAACTACCATATGCCAAGCAATACAATTTCTGAATTTCTGAACGGGTAAATTAAGTGGTCGATCTCACTCGGAGGGAACTGACCACTTCTTAAAAAATGAAATAACATCACGTTCTTCATTTAAGTTAGTATCCATCTGCTCAAGAATACATTGTTTTTTTAGGCAATTTTTGACCTCTGGAATACTGGGGGCTGACCCTCCCTTCCACTTTTTAAGAATTAAATATCTAGCTGCTAGTATGGCCATATTAACAATTTTAGTGTTTCCCTGCTGTTCTTCTGGGTCCTTCCAAAGAAATATTATATGTAGTGCTTTTAATCTCAGGGAAGAAATCCCTAATATTTTATTAAGCCAATAATTTGAACCAAAATTGTTGCATCTTTGGGCAATCCCAGAACATATGTACAAGATTGGCCGAAGGAGAAGAGCACTTAGGGCAAGAGTTAAATTTAGAATTACCACACCAAGAGCCTTTTTCCGAAGTAAAAAATGTCATTAATAATAATTTGATGTGTGATTCTCTCCATATAGAGGAAAGGGTTACTCGTTTTGTTTCCGAAATTGAGGATTGGATAAAACTAACCTCTACGTAATCTTGCGATAATGCTGTAGCCCATTTAATAGAGATCTTTTCCAGGTTAGAAGCACCCTTTATGGAACTCAGATCTTCGTAACTAGGCAAGACTGACACAAAACCATTTTTAGCTAAGACAAGCCATTTCTCTATAATCCCCAAAGTCCAGTTCCAGCCATATTTGCTTATTATATTAAGTGCATAATGCCTTGCTTGTAGGTACGCAAAGAAATCTTTTTTGGGGAGATTAAACTCCTCTCTCAAAGAGCCAAAGGTTTTAATGCATGTCCTCTCAAAGTCCAGCATTTGGGAAACCTTACTTAGACCTAGCCTATTCCACCTCTGGAAGGGTGATAGTTGGAGTCCAGCTTGAAATTGAGGGTTACCTGATAGTGGCATAAATTTAGAAACCCTGTGCTCTACATCAAGAAGTTTACATACTCTCCACCAGGCTTGAATTGGATTGTAGATAGTTCTCATCTGTTTCACTTCCCTTGATAGTAGACCAGAGTTACAGTGAATAATCGCTAAGGGTAAAAGTGGATACATTACACTTCTCTCTAGCTTATTGTTAGTGACATAATCTCTCTCAAAGACCCAGTCCATAATTAAGCACACTAAGAAAACATAGTTATATAACTTTAAATCTGGTAGAGCCAGCCCCGCCAATTCTCTAGGAAGAGAAAGTTTAGCTAAGGAGATTCTGGGTTTTTTATTTTGCCATAGAAATTTTATAAAAGTAGTATTAAATATTGACAAATCTTTTCCTTTTATTATCAATGGAGTGTTCTGTAAAACGTATAATATTTTAGGGAGACAGGCCATTTTATATAAGGCTATGCGACCTGACAAAGAGAGGGGAAGATTCTGCCAGTTTTTCAGATTCTCCTTAATTTTGTTGAGTGCTGGGATAATATTAAGACTGTACCACTTATCTGGGTTAGGAGAAATCACTATCCCTAGATATCTAAAAGCTCCAGAAACTATTCTAAATGGTATGTTTACCAAAGGTTCCTTAGGTTGTTTAATCCACATAAGTTCTGACTTTGTAGTGTTCACCCTGTACCCAGATAAGGAGCCAAACTGATCAATTATAGATAGAGGTTTAGGAATGTTACTAACTTACTAATACTGTTAGATATATATATATAAGGATGTCATCAGCATATAGAGCTATTTTCAGCTCCTCCAAACCAATCCTAATCCCTTCGAGATGCTGCCTAACACATATAGCCAAGGGTTCAATAGAGACGTTGAAGAGGAGAGGGGAGAGAGGACAACCCTGGCGAGTTCCTCTTTTGAGCAAAATGTCTGAAGAAATCCAACCATTGATTAGCATCCTTGTAGAAGCTACATTATAAAGATTATTGAAAAAATTAAGAAATTTGCCATGAAAGCCAAATTGTTGCAGGGAATACATTAAATGATCATGGTGGACCGAGTCAAAAGCTTTTTCAGCATCTATTGCAATAATTGCTAAGTCAGGGATGTCCCCCTCCCCTCCACTCCCCAACTCCTCCCTGGTTCTGAAATAATCAATAGTGAGAAGCACCTCCCTTATCTTGGCTGAGGAATTGCGCTTAAACATAAATCCCGCCTGGTCTTTATGAATAACACTAGGAAGAAGCGTTTGAAGCCTCGAAGCCAAAATAGTGGTGAGTATCTTATAGTCTGAGTTCAACAAGGCTATGGGTCTATTTGATTCCGTCTTGTTTGGGTCCTTTCCTTGTTTAAGGATTAAAGTAGTACACTAGGCAGCAAAACTAGGGGAAGGAGGGTTACCCTATATATATATATATATATATATATATATATATATATCATTAAAGAGTGAGGTTAAATGTGGCAAAATTACTGCCGTCGCTATCTTGTAAAATTCGTTGGGGAGGGCATCTGGACCTGGAGCTTTATTCAAAGCTAAATCTTGGATTGCTCTTGACACCTACAACTCGGAAATAGGGAGGTTAAGATTTTCAACCTGATCATGTAATAATGATGGGAGTGAGATCTTACTCCAGAAATCTTCACACGCATGCAAGTTTGAATTTTTCAAGGAGTATAGATCCTGATAGTAACTTGAAAGAACCTGTGTTATATCCTCCGTTGTTGTTAACATTTTCCCATCTTCAAGTAAAGAATCAATTAGAGATGCACCTTTATCCTTTTTAACTAACCTTGCGAGGAGTTTACCTGTTTTACTTCCATGTCTATATAATTTAGCCTGGAATCTCAAGTCTTTCTGTGATGTTCTATAAGTGAGAAATGTGTCCCTTTCCTTCAACGCCTGAGTATATCGTGCCCAGCTCTCAGATGTTTTTTGTAAAAGATAACAGTTGTATGCATTGGAGACTGATTTCAGAATCTCCTTCTCCTTGAGTTTAAATTTCTTTGTCCTCCTTATACTATAAGCCAAAATCTCTCCCCTAAGTACTGCTTTTGCAGTTTCTCAGAAAATAGTAGGGCGATTGATATATTCATAGTTAAAAGAAATGTATTCTTCTAACTTGAGTTTAATCCAGTTTTTGAATTTGAGATCCGCAGCCAGATACGTTGGAAAATAAAATCGATTGCTTCTAGTAGTGAAACTGCTAGCTTGAAAATCCAAGTAAATAGGGGCATGATCAGAGATACATACGGGTAGAATTCCCGCTATCACTCTTTCTTTGCATAATTTTTCATCTAAAAGGAATAAATTGATCCTTGAAAGTGATTTATGCGCTTTGGAAAGGCATGTGAAATCTCTAGAATCCGGATTTTGTGACCTCCAGATATCCCTAACCCCAAGGTTCTGAAAAAGTCTATTGAACATTTTAGATTCCAAATTATCTCTCTTAGTTCTAGGACCAAGATACTTTTGTCTTAATCTATCTAAAGGATATTGAGGTGCCATATTGAAATCCCCTCCAACTATCAGGTAACCCTCCCTGTTCGTCATAATATCTGCCTGTAATGTTTCCCAAAAAGGCCAGCTAAAAACATTGGGAGCATAAATATTACATAATGTATATACTACTTTGTCAATTTTAATTTTTACCATAAGAAACCTTCCCTCTGAGTCTGTATTTGTGTGGAGAATTTGATATTTTAACTTTTTCCCTAGGAGGATCGCGACTCCTCCTTTTCTTTGCGTACTAGGAGAGGACAAAACTTCCTTGACCCATGAGCATTTAAGCTTTAGGACTTCCTCTGTCTTTAGGTGGGTTTCCTGTAAGAAGGCAATATCAGTATTTATTTTTCTTAAATGAGCTATTATTGTTTTGCGTTTAATCGGGGTTGTAATACCCCCAATATTCCAAGAGGTCAATTTGAATCTGTTTGACATATTAGCCATCTAAAGTTTATAATAAGGGACAAAACAAAACATAACAAAACAA
Organism: Bombina bombina; assembly: GCF_027579735.1. NCBI lineage: Eukaryota > Metazoa > Chordata > Amphibia > Anura > Bombinatoridae > Bombina > Bombina bombina. The sequence goes on from NC_069499.1 coordinate 915,699,988, forward strand.
CCCCCCCCCCAAAAAAAAGGGGGGGGGAATAAAGGGAAATAAAAACACTGACCAAGGGCCTCCCGAGGCCTCGTCCACCACCCTTGCAAGGACTGCCATATGGAAAGGACTTAATTAGATTTTGACTATGTGATACTAAGTGATAATTACTACCTGTGGTCCCTGCCTTATCCTGAGGGGAACAATTGGGTTATAAATTTTTCTGCCTCCCTGGCTGAATCAAAAAAGTGTGTATGATTCTCAATTACAATTTTCAGTCTAGCTGGGTAAATGATGGTAGTTCGATAACCTTGATTTATCAGTTTGGTGCAAATTGGGGCCTTCTCCTTCCTCTTAGCTGATGTTTCGGCTGAAAAATCTTGAATGAGCATTATTTTAGCTTCCACAAGAAAAATGGGTTGATTTTTCTTATAAAACTGTAATAATAAGAGTTTGTCTTGATAATTAAGTGCTTTGGTTATAATTGGTCTTGGTCTAGAATTTTCTTTCTCAGGGGTTTGCCATCCCAGCCTATGGGCTCTCTCAAGAACTATTTGTGAGTGAGTTTGTGGGATTTGTAAAAATTGTGGCAATGCTATAGTTAATAGTTTGGTGAGATCTTCATATTGTTTTTCCTCAGGTACTCCTATCACTCTGAAATTATTCCGCCTAGCGCGGTTCTTCAGATCTTCCAATTTAGTCTGGGCTTTTATGAGTTTAGAGTTTATAGTATCTATTTTATCAGTGTAATTACCCATAGTGTCCTCTAGATCAGAAATTGTTTGCTCTGCCTCACTTAATCTACTGGAAAATTGACGAATTTCAGTTGTTAATGACAGTATATCCTGTTTGATTTCATTTTTGAGGACATCAAATTTAGGTGTCAAGGCTTCGATATACTTGTAACAAGTGCCTGTAAATCTATTGATTCATTTATCCGTGAGGTATTAGCAGTAGTTGAATGAATATCGGCCAGAGTCTCTATTGTAGCCTTATTCTTTTTATCCCTTTGCCTCGCTGCCATATTTAAAAGAGGAGTTTTGGCGTGTGAATTAATAAATCTATCCATGTATCTGTGAATGTGAAAGTATGGGGTATTTACTAACCTTAGTGAATAAATAAAAAAAATAAAGTGAAATTTTTTTATGGGACTTAACCCCTCAAAGTGAGAAAAAGAAAAAGGAGAAGGGGGGGGGGAGTGAGTGAGTGAGTATGTGAGGAGGTGACTGTTTAATTTATTTTCGTGTGTTTAATGGCCAAGGCCATCTAATATATATTATCTGTGCCAAAAAAAGAAAAAAAAAAGAGGCAAAAGAGAGAAAAAAGAAAAGAAGATCTATTCAATTATAGGGATTGGCAGTTTTTCAATAGCCTCAGGCACTTTTAGGGACCCCTTTCCCAACCTAGCAGAATATCAGAAAGGATTATTTACCTCTAACCCTTTCCCTCTTTTACTGTAATACTGTTTAGTGACCCCTTATTATTAACAAAACATTCATAGAATTAATGAAATGTTAATATTAAATGTGTTACTATATGAAAATTACTAACTATTTTAAATAATTTCTATTTCAATAATGTATTGAATCACATAAGTTTTAATTTACACCTAAGGAGGCTGTAGAGTATATAAGACAAAATTAGCCCTACCGCTAGTTTGGGTTATGTGAGAAAACCTGAGCAAAGGCTTAATTTACCAGTGCTTATTTTTTTCTTATCTGGGGGTGTTAGATCCCACCCTTTATAAAAATGTTTCAGTCAATAGAAAACAACCAAAACAATTTAAGGATATAAGGTAATAAGAAAACTTTGAATAATAGTAAAGTTGCATGTATCTATTGCTGTTATTTTCTCTAAATAAATTCACCCAAATATGTCTTCCTTCCTTTTGTATTCACAACAGTATACACATCCTTAATAATTAAGTTATATTTTATATAGCCTTATTGAGTTTAATAATTTAGACCATTCTGTTATATCTGAGACTAAAACCCAAGAAAAAATTAGATATTTCAAACTTCTGACTAGTTTTTATCCTACTTTGGGCTAATCTTTATAAGGTACACAAGAAAGACATATAGCAGAGATTTGTAGCCTGCTATTATTTACCCAGAGTAGAACTAACATCGGCTTAGACTGATTTTTGCCAAAGGGTAGATTGTATTTTATCTTTCCAGAGCATAACTTAGAAAATACCCAGATGTATACTATACCCAGAAAATAACTATTTGGTGCATTGTATCTAAGCAAACATATGATTATCTGTAACAACTCTTCTGCTACAATGTTACGTGTTTGACTTAAAAATGAAATGCACTTGTGGCAAAATTATACATGAAGATTCACATAGTTCTTAGGCAGGTAGTTCCAAAGTTAATAAGGCCCAGCTAGGAGCGAAAAAGTACCTGACCCTGTCCGTGGGACCTTGTTGATGTGGCCGCTGTTATGGCCGAAGAGGAGACACGCTGCAAAGCCAGTACCCCCCCGCGCAACACCGGTGGGGGAGGGTGAACTGGTATCGTAAAACAAATGTGGATAATGTGGAGTAGTTGCTACTCTAGATGACTCGGCTTTGAAATCAGGAACCTCTTTGTTGGAAAAACCGGCCTCACAGCGAGATCCGATGGGAAGGAGGGTGCCACTGCATCTGATGTCAGGTCACCTGTATGGAGAGCCCGCCCCTGGCATCCGCATGGGCCGTTGCCGGTGGGGAACCCGAGAGAGTTTCTGCTGGACCGTAGCCCCCTCACACAGCACCGGTGGGAGGGGGAAAACTGGGCCCCACGCAGATGAACCTCGGCGTCGCTCAAACTCAAGTCGCCCAAATCCCAGAAGGGGGAAGTGAGAGGCACCATTCTCTGACCGGGGATCAGGTCTCCAATGCGGGGCTAGTCTATGTCAGCAATCCACCACGGACCGTTCACACCAGCATCTTCGCCAAACTGTTCCCGTCCGGCAACTAGCAGGCTCCCCAGTGGAAGGCAGGTAAAGAGTACACCTGGGGTTAGATTTTGAGAAACTCGCAAGTCAATAAGCGGTATACCTTGTCAACTCCTGCCCCCCTCGCATAGTGTGCATAGGAGGGGGGGAGTAATTTTACCGCTCAGGTATTATTCTTTTTTCCCCGTAGCCGTAGGAGAACAAGTTTATCACAGAGAGTTTAGAAAGGAATAATTTAGCGTCCTTTTGTCTGCTACCAATTGTAGCTCAGTGCGATGAAACAGCACTGTTGGGGTGCCGGCAGCGTGGTAGAACAGCTTAGGTGAGCTAACCTAGGTCTGAGGTATTAGGCACAAGTTTCCACTGCCAAAAGCTCCCTGGAACACGGAGCAAGTGTTTCTGCGTGGCCTTCCACTTAGACTCCTCTTTCCAGCACCCAAAATGTCTTACTTTTTAGTATACCTTAACATATAGACATATGTGGTTGATGTGGCCTAGAGGTACAATTTACTCCCATTCTAGCTAATCTCCAGCATAACTGGATACACATACTAATTTTAGCTGGCATTCACACTCAATTGAGACCTCACAGTCACCTGTTATATATTCTCCCCCCAGACTAGACCCCCTATTATCCATGTTTATGTTTTGAGAACCCCAAAAGTGGCTAGGTCCACCATATATGGGGTATCTTTAAATATATCACAAGCAATCTGTCATTAGGGGATTTTTGTGGCTTTTATTCACAATATGTTAAAATTATTGCACGCATGGCTGTAAACTCTTATCGACATTTAAACAGCTAGCTTTTACCGGTTACTAAAACCATATAGTATAGTTCTATCCCCATATGGTACATAAGTGATCAGAATACCTAGTCTTCCCTCCTATTTGTTACATGAGTATACACTGGTCCAAAAGTGACCTCTTAATCTCAAGGGGGATATTATATTACATCATATAATTTATCATATTATAGCAAAAAATGAGGTTTCATGTTATGAAATATACCTTCTTACAGACCTATTGCATTTCTCTACTGTTAGGTTACCATATGAGGTGAGAAAAGAAAAAGCTGGGTCTCAGAGTATATCCTTTAGTTTATTGGATACAGGCTTAGGTGCACATAAGGTAAGCTCCTTATTTACTTTGATAAGTTTTTGATAATTTTTTTTTAATTTTTTTATTTTTTGAACAAAATTCTTTTAACTTTTTTTTTTTTTCAGACCCCAAGACTTACACTGTTGGAAAGGTTAGGTGATTACCTTTGGTGGGTCTTGGGGGTCTGTAGCTGCTTAGATGCCTGAGATACAGGCTTCTAAGCAGAATGCCCCCTGCTCCTATGTAAAAATAAAGTTGCGCGGTGACGTCATCACGTTATTGCGCGTGACGTCACCACGCAAAACGGGAAGCCCCGGCGATGCCTGTCACTCTACAGGCACGATCGCCGGGGTAGGAGCGGGTGGGAGCCCCCAGATCTCCCTCAAGGTGTGAGAGTGCTAGTGACGGCTCGGAGTCATTATTAGCACCAGAGTGGGAAACTCTGTGACAGCTCAGAGCCGTCATTAGCACTCAAAGGGTTAAAAAAAAATAAAAATACAAAAAATAAAAAAAAAACTACATTACAAAAAAAAACTATGACTGGGATCTAAAGTTTAACACAACAAAGTGTAAAATTATGCATTTAGGGAAGAAAAATCCAAACGTTAGATAAACATGTATTGGAAGAGATTTTTGCAGCAGAAATAGTAAGGTTCTTATGCTACTTTACAGATCATTAGTTAGGCCTCATCTTAAGTATTGTGTGCCGTTCTGGAGGCCAAATCTTCTGTGCAAAGGAGGGCTACCAAAATGGTACCTGGTCTAAAAAAATAAAATGCACTAGGAGAGGCTCAATGACCTAAATATGTATAGCTTAGAGGAGAGAAGGGAAAGAGTTGATATTATAGCAACTTTCAAGTATATTAAAGGGCTTAGCAAAACTGAGCTAGTAAGTTTTTAGATAAAAAGGAAAATTCAATAACAAGAGGTCATGATCTCAAGCTGAAAGATAGAAGATTCAGGAGTAATTTGAGGAAGCACTTCTTTACAGAAAGGGTGATTTATTCATAGTATAAACTTACACAAGAGGTAGTAACGACAAACACTGTGGGGGACTTTAAGAATGCCTAAGACAAGCATAAGGCTATCCTACGAACTAGGTAAGTTTATACTTTAGGAAATATTGGGAAGACTTGCTGGGCCAATGGCACTTAACTGCCGTCAATATCTATGTTTCTATGTCTACTGCGGGGCTCTACGTCTGCTTATCGCTACGGCCTATATCGACAAAAGGAATGCAAACTAGATAAGTGAAAAACACACAAAACACAAATAATTTAGCAAAACTGAGCTAGTAAGTTTTTAGATAAAAAGGAAAATTCAATAACAAGGGGTCATGATCTCAAGCTGAAAGATAGAAGATTCAGGAGCAATTTGAGGAAGCACTTCTTTACAGAAAGGGTGATTTATTCATAGTATAAACTTACACAAGAGGTAGTAACGACAAACACTGTGGGGGACTTTAAGAATGCCTAAGACAAGCATAAGGCTATCCTACGAACTAGGTAAGTTTATACTTTTAGGAAATATTGGGAAGACTTGCTGGGCCAATGGCACTTAACTGCCGTCAATATCTATGTTTCTATGTCTACTGCGGGGCTCTACGTCTGCTTATCGCTACGGCCTATATCGACAAAAGGAATGCAAACTAGATAAGTGAAAAACACACAAAACAGCATCGCCCTTGGGACGAGCCTGCACATAAAATGTATTGAGATTTATATGGCTATTTATCATCCCTAGCTTTCAATAAAAGCCAAATCCATGTTAAAAACTTAATTTCTTCATATTTTCTACAGAGCACCTCTCTCTGCCTACCTCCATGACAAAGAAGTACTGGGAGGGTAGGGGAAGTGGGAGGGATATTTATTGCTTTGTTTGGGGTGTCTTTGCCTCCTCCTGGTGGCCAGGCCAAGTAATTCCCATAGCTTATAAATGCTCTCATGGACTATTAGTGCCAATAGAAGTAAAACTTGATTCATCTTATTTACAGGTTTAGAATCCTCTGGATTCAGTTGAAAAACTGTATTCAAAACTGAAGTAGGAAGCAGATATGGTCCACTTTAAATCTAGCATGGAATCAGCATCAGGATCAAGGTCCTCAGAGGAGACTTCACCCACAGAACGAGATTCAGCCGAATCAGAGTTTTGTAAGGTTGGTGGTAACTGAGCCTGGGGGGATAGGACCCTACATATTACAGGTAGTGTGAGGTAAATCTCCTGATTTTTTTCTAATGCTTACTTGGTTTGGGGATAGCCGCTAAAATCTCAGTCTTTTGAAAACTGTTTTTAAACTCTGGAGAAAAGTCAGTGGAATCTTCCATGGCCACAAAACAGACATGGGCTTGTGAATTGGAGACATGGGACACAATTAGCGCATAACTGTTTAATTTGGTTCACTGGAACAGATTTGCATAATCAACAGGGAAAATGAACTGCAGAAAGTTTTTGGGATGCAGTATGTTTCCTGGGGGCTGGTAAGGGGTGATAAGGAAATTAAAAAAGAGGGTTTAAATTATTTGTGTTAATCACATGGGTAAAGCACTATGTGTAAAGGCCAAGAACTATATAGTACCTATACAAGGAGAGTACTAGGGATAGTTCCTGGGCTGTGTTTAGTGCCTGAGTCACATACCTGGACTGCAGCACCCCTCCACTGTATCTTACCAGCTTTGCTGAAGCCTTTCTTTCTCACAGAATGCTGATCCAATGCAAGTAAATAAATATACTGCAGAGGATACTTGCAGATATATCAGTAACAGTGTCCCAGAAACACCTGAGGGCAATTATGGATGAGAGATTTACCGATGAAAATACTGACATGCCATAATTGAGGTATTCCTTTACCCCTGCTTCACTGGAGAAATTTCTTAAGTGAAGATGAAGAGGGGTACTGGGTCTCAAGTCAGCTATGAACTCCCAATAAATAGATAGAAAAACATAATTTATGCTTACCTGATAAATTTATTTCTCTTGTAGTGTATCCAGTCCACGGATCATCCATTACTTATGGGATATTATCCTTCCCAACAGGAAGTTGCAAGAGGATCACCCACAGCAGAGCTGCTATATAGCTCCTCACCTCACTGCCATATCCAGTCATTCCACCGAAACAAGACGAGAAAGGAGAAACCATAGGGTGCAGTGGTGACTGTAGTTTAATTAAAATGTAGACCTGCCTTAAAAGGACAGGGCGGGCCGTGGACTGGATACACTACAAGAGAAATAAATTTATCAGGTAAGCATAAATTATGTTTTCTTTTGTTAAGTGTATCCAGTCCACGGATCATCCATTACTTATGGGATACCAATACCAAAGCTAAAGTACACGTATGATGGGAGGGACAAGGCAGGATTAAACAGAAGGAACCACTGCCTGAAGAACCTTTCTCCCAAAAACAGCCTCCGAAGAAGCAAAAGTATCAAATTTGTAAAATTTTGAAAAGGTGTGAAGCTAAGACCAAGTCGCAGCCTTGCAAATCTGTTCAACAGAGGCCTCATTTTTAAAGGCCCAGGTGGAAGCCACAGCTCTAGTAGAATGAGCTGTAATCCTTTCAGGGGGCTGCTGTCCAGCAGTCTCATAGGCTAAGCGAATTATGCCCCGAAGCCAAAAGGAAAGAGAGGTTGCCGAAGCTTTTTGACCTCTCCTCTGTCCAGAGTAAACGACAAACAGGGAAGATGTTTGGCAAAAATCTTTAGTAGCTTGTAAGTAAAACTTCAAGGCACGGACTACCTCCAGATTATGTAAAAGACGTTCCTTCTTTGAAGAAGGATTAGAACACAATGATGGAACAACAATCTCTTGATTGATATTCTTGTTAGAAACCACCTTAGGTAAAAACCCAGGTTTGGTATGCAGAACTACCTTATCTGCATGAAAAATCAGATAAGGAAAATCACATTGTAAGGCAGATAGCTCAGAGACTCTTCGAGCCGAGGAAATAGCCATCAAAAACAGAAGTTTCCAAGATAAAAGTTTAATATCAATGGAATGAAGGGGTTCAAACGGAACTCCTTGAAGAACTTTAAGAACCAAGTTTAAGCTCCACGGGGGAGCAACAGTTTTAAACACAGGCTTAATTCTAACCAAAGCCTGACCAAATGCCTGGACGTCTGGAACCTCTGCCAGACGCTTGTGCAAAAGAATAGACAGAGCAGAAATCTGTCTGTTACAGAAGCATTAGTTATTTTGTTGTGAAGAGCTTATTTCCCAGCAGCAATGCCTGAACCAGCAAGCCAGCGCCTAAGAAGGGCTCCAAGAAAACTGTAACAAGTTTCATTTCATAAAGAGTTAACTCTTTTTTTTCAGCTTTTAGAAACTATTGTCTAATCACCTCTGGAGCCAGACTGCTAATTGATAAGATGAACTTGTAAACTTGTTATCTTAAGTACTGTAATCCTATTGTGGCCTGTCAAAGGACAGTGCTCTCTATCTAAATGTGTGATGGGGGATTTTGTGCTTCCCCCCCTCTCCCCCTGGGAGTGCCCTGTGTGCATGTAACCTTAATAAAAAGCAGGCTGGGCATCCCAGTCCTGAGTTCTTGTTTGACCCTCAATCGCAGCGTTGACTCGTTTTTGTGGGCAGAAGGGTATCCTAGCTGTACTGCAGCTAAGGGAGATTATTCTATATTTGCGAGACTCATATAGAATACTATGGAAAGCAGCTTCTCCCCTCTTTAGCAATAGGGATCCAGGCTACTAAGCGGTCCATCTCTCAGCGAGACTAAGGGTAACCGTAACATTTGGCGGCAGCGGCGGGATTTTCCTGGATTTCCTAGGAGAGGTACAGAACGGATGGAGAGCGCTTACGAAAAATTGAAGCGTACAACCCTAAAGGATTTACTTGAAAGCAGAGGGGGGTACGCCAGCAACCGGCCGAGGAGAGAGCTGATCGCAGAATTGACCGAACTGGATCAGAGCTTCACAATGGCGGAAACACCGACCACGATTAGTGACGAAAAAACCAGGATTGTTCGGGAAAGGCTCTCATTATACGGGCCGAACCCCTCCATGGAATTGGTACAGCAGTTGATGGCGGAGGCGGACGAGGATATACGAGAGACTCGAGCCCACGAACTCAACCTAGCGAACGCACACCGCAATGCTGAAGCCCCGCAGGTAATCATCCCTGTCGAAAATGCTGGGAGGCCCAAGATACCCTATGCGGCATTTCGACCCTTCCTAGAGAGCGAGACAGGGATTGATGAATATTTGGCGGACTTCGAAAGGCAATGTGCCCTGCACCAGATTCCCAACAGAGAGTGGCCCACGATATTGTCTGGGAAACTATCCGGGCGAGCCCTGGAAGCCTTTCGTACTCTGGGTGCTGAGGAAGTGACACAGTATGAGCTAGTTAAGGAGACACTGTTGCGACGGTACGCTGTAACTCCGGACACGTATCGCCGACAGTTTCGGGGCACGGAAAAGAAGCCTAACGATACCCATATGGAATGGGCGCACCGAATGCGGAGAGCGGCAAATCACTGGCTGAGCGGATGTAAAGCGGTGACTGGGGAGGAAATTTTACAATTGTTTCTCTTAGAACATTTTTATAATGGCATGGAACAGCAAGGGAAGGAATGGCTGCGAGACAGGCGGCCTTCTACCTTAGAAGAAGCAGCCAAATTGGCCGATGAACATTATGACTCCCGTCTTCACGAACCCATGAACTACCGAGCTCCAGCACGGGTCGAACCCAGAGAGGTTTACCGTACACCCCCTCGTGCTGAATTCCGAGCCCCGGTGCCCACAGGGCCCGTCCGACACTCAGGACCACCCAATAACAGCTCTGAGCGTCCCAGACCGACTTGCCACCGATGCAAGCAACCAGGGCATTTCATGGCTAGCTGCCCCCTTAATACGCACCAGACACCCAGGAATTACAATTACCCCTCTGGGTCCTATCGTCCGGCCCGGGCCCTCTGTGTTAACCAAGAGGCCCCTATGGAGGGATATGTGGGGCCGCTTCACGAGGCAGACCCTGTATATGCTGCCTCAGATAACCGCCAGCACCATCGGCAGAGGGTATGGCTCGAGGGGCGATCTACCGAGGGATTGCGAGACACAGGGGCTACTATCACGCTGGTACAGAGTCATTTGGTGCCAGAGCACAAGCGATCCGGACAGACTGTGGCCGTTAGAGTGGCGGGGGGGGATGTGTACAAAATTCCAACAGCTAAAGTACATCTTGATTGGGGAGCGGGAAAGGGGGCTGTGAACGTGGGCCTAATGGATAATTTACCTGCCGAAGTACTACTGGGCAACGATTTGGGCCCCATGACTTCTGCCTATGCTCCAGTATGCAACAACGAGGCGGACCCAGTGACTACACGGGCCCAAGCCCGGACGGAGCGAGAGCTCTCACCAGTGCGGGAGACACAGGTAAGACCTACCCCGACCTTGCCTGACAGGTTAGGCCCCATACCCTGGGACACCCCAGATGCTTTCGAGGCAGAGTCTAAGACTGACCCGACCTTACAAAAGTACCGGGAACGAGCAGAGACCGGAGGGGGCGGGGCAGATAACGAAACATTCTTATGGGAAAAAGGGAAACTATACCGCTGGACAGAGAAAAGGGGACAGCGTAGGCGACAGCTGGTAGTGCCCCACAAATACCGTCAAGAAATCCTCAAAATAGGCCACGACATCCCCTTAGCAGGCCACCTAGCCGTTACCCGTACCCTACACCGCATTTCTCACACGTTCTTTTGGCCAGGGGTGCACGCTGACGTTAGAACTTACTGTAACACCTGCGATGTGTGTCAACGAGTAGGAAGGCGAGGCGATCACCCTAAAGCCCAGCTAGTAAATATGCCCATTGTAGAGGAACCCTTCAGCCGGGTTGCTATTGACCTAGTGGGACCACTGGCTACCCCTAGTCCCTCCGGTAAGCGATACATTCTTACCGTAGTGGACTACGCTACCAGGTACCCAGAGGCTGTCGCCCTATCCAACATACAAGCGGATACGGTAGCGAATGCACTAGTACAGGTGTTCTCCCGGGTAGGATTTCCAAAAGAAATCCTATCCGACCGAGGCACCCAATTTACGGCTGAATTGACCCAACAACTCTGGCAGGTTTGCAAAATTAAGTCCCTCCTAAGCTCCCCATACCACCCCCAGACGAACGGGCTGTGTGAGAGGTTCAATGGGACCCTCAAGCAAATGCTCAAGACGTTCACTCAGGAATACCGAGACTGGGAACGCTTCCTGCCGCACCTCCTATTTGCTTATCGGGAGGTGCCCCAGGAAACGACAGGGTTCTCTCCCTTCGAGTTGCTCTACGGAAGAAAGGTACGGGGACCCCTAAACCTGATCCGGGAGCACTGGGAGGGAGAGATGGAGGCTGACGGTGTCCCAATTGTGCCATACGTGCTGGAACTCAGGGACCGAATGGAGCAATTAGCCAAATCCGTGCGGGCTAATCTCCAGTTGGCCCAGAGAAGACAGAAAGTATGGTACGATCGGGGGGCCCGAAAGAGAATCTTCACCATAGGACAAAAGGTGTTAGTACTTAAGCCGGTGAAGACAGACAAATTGCAGGCGTCCTGGCAGGGTCCCTACCAGATCGTAGAGAAAAGGGGAGACACCACTTATGTGATAGCTAGCTGCCACGACAACAATCTTAGAAAGACATTCCATGTAAACATGCTCAAGGAATATTTTGAGCGACCAGAGAACGTGACGGCCGTATGTTGTTCCCCTCAGGAAGACCCCGACAGTTTACCCATTCCAGACCTATTAGAAAAGAGCCTCCCCACAGGTATAGTGGCGCAGGTTCAGATAGGGGACCGACTTAGCCCCACTGAAAGGGAGCAGCTCAACCAACTCCTCCAGTCCAAACACCTCACCTTCTCCCCGAAGCCAGGGTACACTACTTTAACCACCCACCAGGTAGATACTCCGGGACAAGCTCCCTTGCGCCAGGCTCCGTACCGAATCCCCGAAGCAGTTAGGACAGGAATGAAGAAGGAGATCGATGAGATGCTCCAGCTCAGGGTAATTGAGCCCTCCGATAGTCCCTGGGCCTCCCCAGTTGTCTTGGTGCCCAAGAAAGATGGGACCACCCGGTTCTGCGTAGACTATCGGAGGCTCAATGAAAATACCGTGACGGACGCTTACCCTATGCCCAGGGTAGACGAGCTACTCGATCGTATAGCCAGGGGAAATTACCTGACCACTATTGACCTCTGCAAAGGTTACTGGCAGATTCCCCTGGCCCCGGAGGCTATCCCCAAGTCGGCATTCGTCACCCCATTCGGCTTATATCAGTTTAGGGTAATGCCGTTTGGGATGAAGAATGCCCCAGCTACATTCCAGCGCTTGGTGGATAGGCTCCTGGATGGCTTCCAGAGTTTTGCTTGCGCCTACCTGGACGACATAGCGATCCACAGTGAGTCCTGGGAGGACCACTTAGCTCATGTGGGAATGGTTCTGGATCAGATCCGGGCTGCTGGCCTGACTCTGAAGCCAGAAAAATGCCACTTTGGGATGGCCGAGGTACAGTACCTGGGTCACCGGGTGGGGTGTGGAAAGCAGCGACCAGAGCCGGCCAAAATAGAAGCTGTCGCCAATTGGCCCACCCCCATCACTAAGACTCAGGTCCTAGCCTTCCTGGGCACGGCAGGGTACTATAGACGGTTCGTACCAGACTACAGCACACTTGCCAAACCCCTGACTGACTTGACCAAGAAGAACTTACCTCGACAGGTCCTGTGGTCTCCCCACTGTGAAACGGCTTTCCAGGCTCTCAAAAATGCTCTAATTAACGCTCCTGTCTTGGCGGCCCCAGCCCTTAACAAACGTTTTATCGTCCATACCGATGCTTCCATGTTCGGGCTGGGAGCCGTCCTCAGCCAAGTAGGCGAAGATGGAGGGGAGCATCCAGTTGCCTACATCAGCCGGAAGCTCCTGCCCCGCGAAGTCAGCTATGCAGCGGTCGAAAAGGAGTGTTTGGCTTTGGTGTGGGCATTAAAGAAATTGACTCCCTATTTATATGGTCAGGAGTTCACTCTGGTCACCGACCATAACCCGTTGGTGTGGCTGAACCGGGTCTCTGGAGATAACGGCAGGCTATTACGTTGGAGCTTATCGTTGCAAACCTTCAATTTCACCATTACTTACAGACCTGGGAAACAGAATGGCAACGCCGACGGGTTGTCCAGACAAACCGACCTCAGCCCCGCATAACCAGCGGTCTGGACAGCCTTAGTCTGCCCCGAAAAGGGGTCAGACCGTGTCTGCCAGAGTGTTCCACAGAAAGGGAGCAATGTTACAGAAGCATTAGTTATTTTGTTGTGAAGAGCTTATTTCCCAGCAGCAATGCCTGAACCAGCAAGCCAGCGCCTAAGAAGGGCTCCAAGAAAACTGTAACAAGTTTCATTTCATAAAGAGTTAACTCTTTTTTTTCAGCTTTTAGAAACTATTGTCTAATCACCTCTGGAGCCAGACTGCTAATTGATAAGATGAACTTGTAAACTTGTTATCTTAAGTACTGTAATCCTATTGTGGCCTGTCAAAGGACAGTGCTCTCTATCTAAATGTGTGATGGGGGATTTTGTGCTTCCCCCCCTCTCCCCCTGGGAGTGCCCTGTGTGCATGTAACCTTAATAAAAAGCAGGCTGGGCATCCCAGTCCTGAGTTCTTGTTTGACCCTCAATCGCAGCGTTGACTCGTTTTTGTGGGCAGAAGGGTATCCTAGCTGTACTGCAGCTAAGGGAGATTATTCTATATTTGCGAGACTCATATAGAATACTATGGAAAGCAGCTTCTCCCCTCTTTAGCAATAGGGATCCAGGCTACTAAGCGGTCCATCTCTCAGCGAGACTAAGGGTAACCGTAACACTGTCCTTTTAAAGAACTAGCTGATAATCCTTTGTCCAAACCCTCTTGGAGAAAGGACAATATCCTAGGAATCCTAACCTTACTCCATGAGTAATTCTTGGATTCACACCAATAAAGATATTTACGCCATATCTTATGGTAGATTTTCCTGGTGACAGGCTTTCGTGCCTGTATTAAGGTATCAATGACTGACTCGGAGAAGCCACGCCTTGATAGAATCAAGCGTTCAATCTCCATGCAGTCAGTCTCAGAGAAATTAGATTTGGATGATTGAAAGGACCTTGTATTAGAAGGTCCTGCCTCAGAGGCAGAGTCCATGGTGGAAAGGATGACATGTCCACTAGGTCTGCATAACAGTTCCTGCTTGGCCACGCAGGCGCTATCAGAATCACTGATGCTCTCTCCTGCTTGATTTTGGCAATCAGTCGAGGGAGCAGAGGAACCGGTGGAAAAACATAAGCCAGGTTGAAGAACCAAGGAGCTGCTAGAGCATCTATCAGCGTCGCTCCCGGGTCCCTGGACCTGGATCCGTAACAAGGAAGCTTGGCGTTCTGGCGAGACGCCATGAGATCCAGTTCTGGTTTGCCCCAACGATGGATCAGTTGAGCAAACACCTCCGGATGGAGTTCCCACTCCCCCGGATGAAAGGTCTGACAACTTAGAAAATCCGCCTCCCAGTTCTCTACGCCTGGGATGTGGATCGCTGACAGGTGGCAAGAGTGAGACTCTGCCCAGCGAATTATCTTTGAGACTTCTAACATCGCTAGGGAACTCCTGGTTCCCCCTTGATGGTTGATGTAAGCCACAGTCGTGATGTTGTCCGACTGAAATCTGATGAACCTCAGGGTTGCTAACTGAGGCCAAGCTAGAAGAGCATTGAATATTGCTCTTAACTCCAGAATATTTATTGGGAGGAGTTTCTCCTCCTGAGTCCACAATCCCTGAGCCTTCAGGGAGTTCCAGACTGCGCCCCAACCTAGAAGGCTGGCATCTGTTGTTACAATTGTCCAATCTGGCCTGCAAAAGGTCATACCCTTGGACAGATGGACCCGAGATAGCCACCAGAGAAGAGAATCTCTGGTCTCTTGATCCAGATTTAGTAGAGGGGACAAATCTGAGTAATCCCCATTCCACTGACATAGCATGCATAATTGCAGCGGTCTGAGATGCAGGCACGCAAATGACACTATGTCCATTGCTGCTACCATTAAGCCGATTACTTCCATGCACTGAGCCACTGACGGACGTGGAATGGAATGAAGGACACGGCAAGCATTTAGAAGTTTTGATAACCTGGACTCCGTCAGGTAAATTTTCATCTCTACAGAATCTATAAGAGTCCCTAGGAAGGTGACTCTTGTGAGTGGGGATAGAGAACTCTTTTCCACGTTCACTTTCCACCCATGCGACCTCAGAAGTGCCAGAACTATCTCTGTATGAGACTTGGCAATTTGAAAGCTTGACGCCTGTATCAGGATGTCGTCTAGATACGGAGCCACCGCTATGCCTCGCGATCTTAGAACCGCCAGAAGTGAGCCCAGAACCTTTGTAAAAATTCTCGGGGCTGTGGCCAACCCGAAGGGAAGAGCTACAAATTGGTAATGCCTGTCTAGATAGGCAAACCTTAGGAACCGATGATGATCTTTGTGAATCGGTATGTGAAGGTAGGCATCCTTTAAGTCCACTGTGGTCATGTACTGACCCTCTTGGATCATGGGTAGGATGTTCCGAATAGTTTCCATTTTGAATGATGGAACTCTGAGGAATTTGTTTAAGATCTTTAGATCCAAGATTGTTCTGAAGGTTCCCTCTTTCTTGGGAACCACAAACAGATTTGAATAAAACCCCTGTCCCTGTTCCGTCCGCGGAACTGGATGAATCACTCCCATTACCAGGAGGTCTTGCACACAGCTTAGGAATGCCTCTTTCTTTATCTGGTTTGCTGATAACCTTGAAAGATGAAATCTCCCTTGTGGAGGAGAAGCTTTGAAGTCCAGAAGATATCCCTGAGATATGATCTCCAACGCCCAGGGATCCTGAACATCTCTTGCCCACGCCTGGGCGAAGAGAGAAAGTCTGCCCCCACTAGATCCGTTTCCGGATAGGGGGCCGTTCCTTCATGCTGTCTTGGGGGCAGCAGCAGGTTTTCTGGCCTGCTTGCCCTTGTTCCAGGCCTGGCTAGGTTTCCAGGCCTGTCTGGAATGAGCAACAGTTCCCTCTTGTTTTGAAGCGGAGGAAGTTGATGCTGCTCCTGCCTTGAAATTTCGAAAGGCACGAAAATTAGACTGTTTAGCCTTTGATTTGGCCCTGTCCTGAGGAAGGGTATGACCCTTGCCTCCAGTAATGTCAGCAATAATTTCCTTCAAGCCAGGCCCCGAACAAGGTCTGCCCCTTGAAAGGAATGTTGAGTAACTTAGACTTTGAAGTCACGTCAGCTGACCAGGATTTAAGCCATAGCGCCCTACGCACCTGGATGGCGAATCCGGAATTCTTAGCCGTTAGTTTAGTCAAATGAACAATGGCATCAGAAACAAATGAGTTAGCTAGCTTAAGCGTTCTAAGCTTGTCAATAATTTCCTCCAATGGAGCTGTATGGATGGCCTCAAACCAGAATGCCGCCGCAGCAGTGACAGGCGCAATGCATGCAAGGGGCTGCAAAATAAAACCTTGTTGAATAAACATTTTCTTAAGGTAACCCTCCAATTTTTTATCCATTGGATCTAAAAAAGCACAACTGTCCTCAACCGGGATAGTGGTACGCTTTGCTAAAGTAGAAACTGCTCCCTCCACCTTAGGGACCGTCTGCCATAAGTCCCGTGTAGTGGCGTCTATTGGAAACATTTTTCTAAATATAGGAGGTGGGGAAAAGGGCACACCGGGTCTATCCCACTCCTTGCTAATAATTTCTGTAAGCCTTTTAGGTATAGGAAAAACGTCAGTACACACCGGCACCGCGTAGTATCTATCCAGCCTACACAATTTCTCTGGAATTGCAACAGTGTTACAGTCATTCAGAGCAGCTAATACCTCCCCAAGCAATACACGGAGGTTCTCAAGCTTAAATTTAAAATTAGAAATCTCTGAATCAGGTTTCCCCGAGTCAGAGATGTCACCCACAGAATGAAGTTCTCCGTCCTCATGTTCTGCATACTGTGACGCAGTATCAGACATGGCTCCTACAGCATTTGCACGCTCTGTATCTCTCCTGACCCCAGAGCTATCGCGCTTGCCTCTTAATTCAGGCAATCTAGATAATACCTCTGACAGGGTATTATTCATGATTGCAGCCATGTCCTGCAAGGTAATCGCTATGGGCGTCCCTGATGTAATTGGCGCCATATTAGCGTGCGTCCCCTGAGCGGGAGGCGAAGGGTCTGACACGTGGGGAGAGCTAGTCGGCATAACTTCCCCCTCGACAGAACCCTCTGGTGATAATTCTTTTATAGATAAAGACTGATCTTTACTGTTTAAGGTGAAATCAATACATTTAGTACACATTCTCCTATGGGGCTCCACCATGGCTTTCAAACATAATGAACAAGTAGGTTCCTCAGTATCAGACATGTTTAAACAGACTAGCAATGAGATTAGCAAGCGTGGAAAACACTTAAAACAAGTTTACAAGCAATATAAAAAACGTTACTGCGCCTTTAAGAAACACAAATTTTGTCCAAATTTGAAATAACAGTGAAAAAAGGCAGTTACACTAACGAAATTTTTACAGTGTATGTAACAAGTTAGCAGAGCATTGCACCCACTTGCAAATGGATGATTAACCCCTTAATACCAAAAACGGAATTACAAATGACAAAAACGTTTTTTAAACAGTCACAACAACTGCCACAGCTCTACTGTGGCTTTTTACCTCCCTCAATATGACTTTTGAAGCCTTCTGAGCCCTTCAGAGAAGTCCTGGAACATGCAGGAAGAAGCTGGATGTCTGTATCTGTAATTTTTTCTGCGCAAAAAAGCGCTAAAATAGGCCCCTCCCACTCATTACAACAGTGGAAAGCCTCAAGGAACTGTTTCTAGGCAAAATTCAAGCCAGCCATGTGGAAAAAACTAGGCCCCAATAAGTTTTATCACCAAAAATATATAAAAAACGATTAAACATGCCAGCAAACGTTTTAAAATACACTTTTATAAGAGTATGCATCTCTATTAATAAGCCTGATACCAGTCGCTATCACTGCATTTAAGGCTTTACTTACATTACTTCGGTATCAGCAGCATTTTCTAGCAAATTCCATCCCTAGAAAAATATTTTAACTGCACATACCTTATTGCAGGAAAACCTGCACGCTATATCCCCTCTGAAGTTACCTCACTCCTCAGAATAAGTGAGAACAGCAAAGGATCTTAGTTACTTCTGCTAAGACCATAGAAAACACAGGCAGATTCTTCTTCCAAATACTGCCTGAGATAAACAGTACACTCCGGTACCATTTAAAAATAACAAACTTTTGATTGAAGAAATAAACTAAGTATAAAACACCACAGTCCTCTTACGACCTCCATCTTAGTTGTGAGTTGCAAGAGAATGTCTGGATATGGCAGTGAGGGGAGGAGCTATATAGCATCTCTGCTGTGGGTGATCCTCTTGCAACTTCCTGTTGGGTAGGAGAATATCCCATAAGTAATGGATGATCCGTGTACTAGATACACTTAACAAGAGAAATAATAAAATCTTGCTTGCTGTTCACTTTTCCCAACCTCTCTCCTCAGAGGCCAAGAACAAACTGAGTAAGGCGAGGAGGTGGGAGGGATCAAAGCTTGTGAGGGTTCTTGAAATTCTCCTAGTGGCAGGAAATATATCCCACATGTTATAAACACCTATGGACTCTCCTCACCTTATGAAAAAAAACTGTATTCTCTCTATCTGAATTATGAAAGAAAATGTTGGGGTTTCATGTCCCTTTAAGGACAGCATCATACCTAATACATTAGAATGAAATGTATTACAAAAGGTCAGTGCCAAATTTAAAAAGCCCAGAATTGTTGATGCATATATATAATTATTAGCTATAAGATTAAATATAAAAGAGATGGAAAAGTTAAAATTAAAAACTGTCATGTTCCAGATAGGGCATGCAATTTTAAACAACTTTCCAATTTACTTTTATCATTCAATTTGCTTTGTTCTCTTGGTATTCTTTTTTTTTTTTTAACGCTAAACCTAGGTAAGCTCAAACTGATTTCTAAACCGTTGAAGGCCACCTATTATCTCAGAGCATTTTGGCAGTTTTTCACAGCTAGACATTGCAATTTAATGTGGGTCATGTAGATAACATTGTGCTCACTCCCATGGAGTTATGAGTCAGCACTGGCTAAATGCAAGTCTGTCAAAAGAACTGAAATAAGGGGGCAGTCTGCAGTGGCTTAGATACACACAGAAGTATTAATACAACAGTGTTGGTTATGCAAAACTGGGGAATGAGTAATAACAAAATTTATGTTTACCTGATAAATGTATTTCTTTCCGGATATGGTGAGTTCACGGAATCATCAATTACTGTTGGGAATATCACTCCTGGCCAGCAGGAGGAGGCAAAGAGCACCACAGCAAAGCTGGTAAGTATCACTCTCCTTCCCACAATCCCCAGTCATTCGACCGAAGGAAAATGGAGGAAAGGGAATAACACAAGGTGTAGAGGTGCCTGAGGTTAAAGTTAAAAATAAGTGTCTTAAAATAAAGGGTGGGCCGTGGACTCACCATATCTGGAAATAAATACATTTATCAGGTAAGCATACATTTTGTTTTTTTCCTAAGTTATGGTGAGTCCACAAAATCATCAATTACTGTTGGGAATCAATACCCAAGCCAGAGGACACAGATGATTATGGAGGGACAAGACAGGGAACCTAAACAGAAGGCACCACCGCTTGAAGAACCTTTCTCCCAAAAGAAGCCTCAGCCGAGGTAAAAGTATCAAATTTATAAAATTTGTAAAAAAGTATGCAAAGAGGACCAAGTTGCAGCCTTGCAAATCTGTTCCACAGAAGTCTCATTTTTGAAAGTCCAAGAAGAAGAAACAGCCCTAGTGGAATGAGCTGTGATTCTCTCAGGGGGCTGTTGTCCAGCAGTCTCATACGCCAAACGAATAATACTTCTCAACCAGAGAGAAAGAGAGGAAGCAGTAGCTTTCTGACCTTTGCGTTTTCCAGGAAAACAAACAAACAATGCAGAATACTGGCGAAAGTCCTTAGTCGCCTGCAAATAGAATTTAAGAGCCCGCACAACATCAAGGTTGTGCAACAAATGCTCCTTTTGAGAAGGATTAGGACAGAGAGAAGGAACAACAATTTCATGATTAATATTTCCATCCGAAACAAACTTAGGAAGAAAACCAAACTTAGTACGAAGAACTGCCTTATCTGCATGAAATATTTGGTAAGGCGAATCGCACTGCAAAGCTGAGAGTTCCGAAACTCTCAGAGAAGAAGAGATAGCAGTAAGAAACAAAACCTTCCAAGATAACAACTTAATATCTATGGAATGCATTGGCTCAAACGGAGCCTGTTGCAAAACTTTAAGAACAAGGTTAAGGCTCCAAGGCGGAGCAACAGATTTAAACATAGGCCTGATTCTGACCAAGGCCCAACAAAAAGATTGCACATCTAGCACGTCCGCCAGACACTTGTGCAGCAAAATAGATAGAGCAGATATCTAACCCTTCAGAGTACTGACAAACAAACCCTTCTCCAAACCTTCCTGGAGAAAGGATACAATTCTTGGAATCCTGACTCTACTCCAAGAGTATCCCTTGGATTCACACTAATAAAGATATTTACGCCATAGCTTATGGTAAATCTTTCTAGTAACGGGCTTACGAGCCTGAATCATGGTCTCATTGACTGACCCGGAAAATCCACGCTTAGATAAAATGAAGCATTCAATCTCCATGCAGTCAGCTTCAGAGAAATGAGATTTGGATGAAGAAAAGGACCCTGAAGTAGAAGGTCCTTCTTCAGAGGAAGTCTCCATGGCGGTAGAGACAACATTTCCACTAGATCTGCATACCAGATCCTGCGAGGCCAAGCAGGAGCTATTAGAATCACTGACGCTCTCTTCTGCTTGATCCGAGCAATGACTCGTGGAAGGAGAGCAAACGGAGGAAAAGAGGCATGCCAACCTGAAATTCCAAGGAACTGCCAAAGCATCTATCAGGAACGCCTGAGGACCCCTTGACCCATACTTTGGAAGCTTGCTGTTCTGTCGAGACGCCATCAGATCCAATTCCGGTATCCCCCGTTTGATGGTTAACCTGGAGAACACTTCTGGATGGAGTTCCCACTACCCGGGATGAAAAGTCTGTCTGCTTAGGAAATCCGCTTCGCAATTGTCCACTCCAGAAATGTGGAAGGCAGATAGACAGCAATTGTGTGCTTCCGTCCACTGAATGATACGAACCACCTCCTTCATGGCTAAGGAACTCCGAGTTCACCCATGGTGGTTGATGTAAGCCACTGTGGTTATGTTGTCTGACTGGAACCTGATAAACTGGGCTAAAGCCAGCTTAGGCCAAGCCATCAAGGCATTGAAGATCGCTCTCAACTCCAATATGTTTATGGGGAGAGCAGATTCCTCCTGAGACCAAATTCCTGCACCTTCAACAAGTCCCAGACTGCTCCCCAGCCCATCAGGCTGGCGTCTGTGGTCACAATCACCCATGAGGGTCTCCGAAAGCATGTCCCCTGAGACAGATGTTCTTGAGACAGCCACCACGGAAGAGAGTCTTTCGCTGCTTGATCTAGAACTATCCTCTAAGATAGGTCTGCATAATCCCCGTTCCATTGACTGAGCATGCATAACTGTAGAGCTCTCAAAAGGAATCGAGCAAAGGGAACTATGACCAATTACCTCCATACATTGGGCCACTAATGGCCGTACAGCAGACTGAAGAGATAGGCAAGAGGAAAGAATCTTGACTCTTCTGACTTCCATCAGAAATATTTTCATTGATAGGAAATCTATAATGGTTCCTAAGAAGACCACCCTTGTAGCCGGAACAAGGGAACTTTTTTCCAAATTCACCTTCCATCCGTGGGAACGAAGAAAAGACAACAAGATCTCATCCAGATAAGGTGCCACTGCAATTCACTGAAACAGAATTACTGCCAGCAGAGCTCCCAGGACCATTGAGAAAATTCTGGGAGCTGTGGCGAGGACAAATGGAATGGCCACAAACTGAAAGTGTTTGTCCAGATAGGCAAACCTCAGAAATTTGTGATGATCTCTGTGAATGGGAACGTGGAGGTACGCATCCTTCAGGTCTATGGTCGTCATGAACTGACCCTCTTGCACTAGAGCAAGAATGGAACAGATAGTCTCCATTTTGAAGGACGGCACTCTGAGAAACTTGTTGAGGAACATTAGATCTAGAATAGGCCTGAAAGTTCCCTCTTTTTTGGGAACCACAAACAGGGTGGAATAGAACCCTAGACTCTGTTTCTGTATTGGGACTGGAACTATCACTCCTAGGAGGGAAAGATGCTGTACACATTTTAAGAACGCCTCTCTTTTTATCTGGTCTACAGATGATCTTGAGAGGTGGAATCTGCCCCTGGGAGGAAAGGTCTTGAATTCTAACTTGTAACCCTGGGATACTATGTCCACGGCCCATGGGTCTGGGACATCTTGTATCCACACTTGAGAAAACAGAGAGTCTGCCCCCCACTTGATCCAATCCCGGATCGGGGGCAATCCCTTCATGCCGACTTAGATTCAGCTGCGGGCTTCTTAGATTGCTTCCCCTTGTTCCAAGATTGACTGTTCCTGTTTGGTAGAGGAGGGGGAAGACTTACCTCTGAAGTTACGAAAGGAACGAAAATTACTCTGACGTCCTTTCGGCCTATTTTTCTTATTGTGTGGCAGAAATGACCCTTTACCACCCGTGATATCGGAAATAATTTCTGCCAAACAAGGCCTTACCCTTGTAGGGAATCGCCAAAAGTTTAGACTTGGAAGAAACATCCGCTGACCAGGATTTCAGCCATAATGCTCTACGCGCCAATACAGAGAAACCAGATATTTTGGTTACTAACAATGACCTGTAAAGAAGCGTCAGTAATAAAGGAATTGGCTAACTTAAGAGCCTTAATCCTATCATGGATCTCCTCCAAAGGAGTCTCTGCTAGAAGAGACTCAGACAATGCATCAAACCAGTAGGCTGCAGCACTTTTCACAGTAGCAATACACACTGCAGGTTGCCATTGGAGACCTTGATGAATATACATCTTTTTCAAATAAGCCTCCTGCTTCTTGTCCATTGGATTCTTGAAAGAGCAACTATTCTCTATAGGAATAGTAGTTCTCTTACCCAGAGTAGAAATCACCCCTTCTACCTTGGGCACCGTCTGCCACGACTCCTTAATGGAGTCAGCCACCGGAAACATCTTTTTTAAAACCGGGGAAGGGGAAAAGGGAATCCCAGGCTTCTCCCATTCCTGAGTAATAATCTCCGTAGGCCGGTCTGGCACAGAAAACACCTCCACAGAGGAGGGAACATCAACGTATCTATTTAATTTACTAGATTTCTTAGGGTTGATGATGACAAGAGTATCAGAGTCGTCCAGGGTAGCCAAAACCTCCTTTAATAGGACATGGAGGTGTTCAAGCTTAAACCTGAAAGTTACAACTTCAGTATCAGAAGTAGGAATTATATTGTCCGAATCTGAGATTTCACCCTCAGAAGCTACCGACGTAGCCTAATCTTCAGATTTATGAGAAAAAGCAACTTGGTTAGCCGGAACAGGATCAGAAACCTTACAATCTGATTCTTTTTATTTTAAAGATTTTATTGAGGTTGTGCGAAAACAATACAACTTATGTAAGACGTGTCAATAAAGCAAACATGAATGGTACATTTCAATATGACAGTTGATATATAGACAGAAGACAGACGTCTCAATAGGAATACATTTATGGAACCTCTTTTTCTATTTTGCATGAGCTAAAGTTAACATATTGAGTGGTCATTTTAAAACTTACAAGATTAGAATAGCTCAACGAATAGTACAAAAAATGGTAGCGAAAGAAAAAAGAGAAATGAATTAGGTAGGGTTAGAGGAAAGTATGTAGGTATGTGCATCTAATGGGATATATAGTATCGATGGTAATTGTAATGCAGAATGGTATATAAGTGCGGTAGAATAGGTGGTCCTTAATTTGCAGTACATTAACAGGATATGTTTCAAGCCATAATGACAAATGCCGTTACTAGCTAAATAATGTGTTTTAATATGTAAGTATAATGAATTACTTAGTGTGGTAGAACTGGCAAAATTAGCATGGCAAAATAGGTATCTGGGATAAACAGGATACGACATAGGCAAGATGAGTCGTGTAGTCAGATCTCCCAAGTTAGGAGGTATATTTTTATGGGGTGGGGGGGAGAGGTGGGTAATGAAGTATGAGAGAGATGATATGAGAGACCCTGCAATTTTTTTAAGTAATAGATACGGACAGGCAAAAATAAGGATAAATGGCTCCAATTATAACAGTGAAAATAATATTAACAAGATAGGGCAAATTTAGAATATTTAGTGCCAACTAGGTGAAAAAATGTGAACGCACACTATAGTATAGTATAAATTTTCTGTGCTGACCAACTTAGGAGAGGAGACAGTCTCAGGACTTTTTATATAGTAATCAGGCAAGGGTAAAGCGAGTATAGAAAATATTTGCATGGACAACCCAGAATCAGAGCTAGATTCATTTCTTATGTCCTGCTAGGTATAAATGCTAGTTATATAAATATGTATGTGCATGGTGCATCACCCCGGCCGCAGGTCATGCAGCACCACACAATAGTTCTACAGTAAAATAATAAGACACTTCCCTAGCCTGCTCTTTTTGAATAAAACTGTGAAGGGCAAATGCAATAAAGGGCTAGTATAAAGGTGAACAGCTAAATTGGGTTTTGTAGGGTGGTCACAGTATCATTAAAATTAGGTTATGTAAAAAATAAAAAAAAATAAACCCTTGCCTGCTAAGTTGCAGTGATGTAAAGAGACTATAATAAATATGCAATCAACAATGAGGTATCCCAGGGATAGGGAATCGCTAAAACATTCAAGCCATACTAAACAGTGTAAACATCAAAAATGGCAGCAGAAAAAATTACAAACATAACTAGATGGGTTTAAATACAACGCTTAACGTAATTCTAACCAGACCCACCAGCTTAACCAATACCATTTCGAGTCCCTTTGTTAAAGTCATTTGTTCTAGTTACTCGCCCGGTATGTTTCAAAAGGGATCCTAAACTCTGCATGCATGGGGTGTCTATAGCTGGTGTAGGGCACCAGATTCTATGGTGCTGCTGTTCAGTGAGGGTGAGTTGTGCTCTGCGATGTAACATTAAACTAGTTATCGATGGGCTATGCGCAGGAGGAGAGCATAAAGTATGTAAAGTATGGTGCTCATTGGTAGTATCCAAAACATCGCTAACATCCTGCTCCTCTATTACCATCATGTCGCATGTCAGTGGGTAGTGTTCCGAAGTTGATCTCCAAGATGGCGACTTACGTGTCACAGTCGCCATGTCTGAGCACTTCTCCTCGAATTCAGCTGTTATGCCCATAATGGCAGTATGTGTAGAAAGGGGCTTAAAAGCCTCAGTCATTGTGTTTATAAGGGCTTCGTTGTGGCGCTCCAGTAGGTCCTTCAGCTGTTGCAAGAAAAGCGCAGCCATATCCTCCCACATGTAGCGTGCCAGAAAAAAAAGATTGGGAACAGGGTCTCCAAAGTTATTTAGTGCTATCGGGTAGCAGTCAATGCGGTTAGGAGAAAGTTGCCCCTATGGATATGTTGCAAGGCACAAAAGCCAGGTTGTTGTTTTTAGTCCCTTATATTGACGGAAAGTCTACAATCTGATTCTTTAATTTTCCTCTTGCGTCTTCCCTGAAGTATGGGAATCCAGCTAACGCCTCAGATACCGCAGAGGATACCTGGGCGGCAATTTCTGCATGCAAAAAACTCCTCTAGGAGATTGTGAGGAACCGCAAGGCACTGCATGTGATGCCGTTAAGGCTTGGGACGTTTCTGGAGAAAGCTGCGGCATAGCCTTTAAACATTAATGTCCGCTCAATAGAAGGAGAACAAAAAGTGTCTCTGGGCAGCACCTTAAGTGGTTTCAAAATTGGTGGCTCTGTGTAGCTTGTTGATAACAAGCCAATTATCTCCAATATATGAAGTAATCTGCTCTTCTTACCAAGATATTTGACATATGGAAGCTAAACTGAATCTTCAGATACCACATGAGCTGAATACTACACAGACCTACTCATCCGGGAACGTTGAGGCCTTCAACACCCCCCCCCCATAAAACTAAAAGGGGATACGAGCAGCACATAGGCTGTTTAATTTGTTTTTCTTATACTCCAAAATTTAAGTACAAGTTCCTGTGATCTAACTCGCTGTAATTAATCTATGTCCGATATGGTGCAGTGGGAAGCCATGCGGTCAGTTGAAAAGCCGCATAGAAGTAAAACCAGGCTTTAGCAGGTCTATCTATATGATTATGGAAGATACAACAGCTGATCGCTACAAACTTTGAACAGCTGTCCCAGACTATGCCAAGCCTTCATAACCATGTCCTCACACAGTGTGACATGCCTTGGGGAAGATCCCCCACATTTAAAAGATTATCAGGCTTTGAATGCTGTCAAGAGTGGCACTGAGTACAGTGTGTCTACTGGGCAACCCGCCGACTACGAGTCGATTGAAAATAGACCGATTTGCAGATGACCTCACAGTCTTCTTGGGAGGTCATACCCCATCTCTTTCGGCTCTCTTTAAACTTCTCCACACTTTGGTGAGATTAGCTACTATAAACTGAATGTAAGCAAAACTGATGCTTTCACTATCAATATATCAGAAAGAGACTATAATAGCCTTTCGAAGAGGCATGCATTTAATTGTTCGCAACATAAATTAAAACATCTAGGGGTCTTTCTATGCTGGAATATATCTACTATAGTTGAGGCCAACTTCTACCCACTGCTAAGTTCTTTCCAGAGGTGTGTAGATCGATGGAATGTTCCTTGCATTTCCTGGCTGGGCAGGGTGGCAGCTTTTAAGATGACTTTACTACCTAAATTAACTTACTTGTTTAGAACCCTGCCAATTCCAATTCCCAAATCCCTTATCGGAAAATTTCAGATGCTCTGTAATAAGTTTATTTGGAAAAAGGGACATACTCGAGTGTCCACTAGAATTATGCAGCAACCGCTACTAAGTGGAGGCGCGGGCGCCCCCAACCTGGCTCTGTATCATGAAGCATCTAGGCTAGCCTACATCCTTCCCTGGAACTCTACCTCTTCGGATTGCAAATGGTGGAAAATTGAGCAGGCTTCTTTGCCGGACTTACTTTCCCTTTCGGATCTCATCTGGATCCCTAAACATATCAGGGTATCTCTTGATATTAAAAATTACATTGTTGTTTCTGCTTTGCGCTTTTGGGATAAAATTTGATCTCTTCCTCAAATAGCTCCCCACCCCTCCCCTAGCCAGACCCTTTCGGGCATTCTCAAAGCATTATGAGACTTACATCCACAATTATGGCAATCCCACGGCATCGCTACTATTGGAGATCTCTTTCCAAACGGCCAGCTTATATCATTGGCAGCATTTTGAGTAATTTATAATCCATCTTAGATATTACAATTTGAATTTTGGAGGCTTAGAAGTCTCCTAAGAACCTGGGGGTTTACTGAGCTCCCAATGCGCGTGCATACCAATTGGGAAAAGCGATGGGATACAGCTAAAAGGATACCTAGAGCACTATCAATCTATCAGGACCTGCTCAACCCGAATGTTTACTACAAATCTGCTTATATTATTTCATGGGAGAGATCTCTTGGGTTTCATGCTTCTCAAGAGGACTTGTCGCTGGCTATCTCGCTTACCAAAAAAGCCCTCCATTGTGTTACTCTGCTAGAATTGTATCTCAAAATCTGCACTCAATGGCATCTTACGCCTCTTCAAAATTTCTCCTCTAAACTCCCCTCTCTGCTGGAGAGGGTGTGGGCATGTTGGTTCACCGGCTCATATATGGTGGGAGTGCCTACTGCTACTTCCCATGTGGGAAATGCTTTCTAAAAGATGTTTTGACCTAGACCCTACCTTGTGGACCAATCCACAAAAGGTTTTGTTCCAAATGTGCCTTGTGTCTCCTATTACTTCCAACAGTTTGATTAGTATATACCTGATGATGGCTGTTAAGCTGTCTATTGCTTGAATGTGGAAACAAACTGCGATCCCCACCTGGAATATTTCTAAAATTATGTCCTATCTAGAGGCTATGGAGTGTCCTATTTTTACCTCTAATAATGAAGTACAGCTTCACTGCTTGGCCTGGGAAAGATGGGCAAAAATTTGTAAGAATTAGGTTGGGGGACTGTTGTTCTTCCTCCTCTCATACACATGCAGGCTTTTTTTTCCTCCCCCTCCACCCCTCTGATGTGCTCTTCTCCCTCGGTTTTTTTTATCTCCCTATCTTCCCCCTTTCCCTTAACGCTAGTGGGCTGGCACAGATTTCATAATATGATCTACAACCCCCCCCCTCACCCCCTTCTTTTATCTATTTCTCTTTGTAACTATAAGGAAATTTTAATAATATGTCACCTAGTCTAGGTGAATTAAACACGCGGCTTTTCTCGTCTATACCGCACCCTAAATCCTTTTAGTTAATGCAACACACTATATTGTTAACCTTTTGTTCTCTTTTAAAGTTTAACAAGATTATTCACAATTCCATATATTTCGAATTTAAGGTTTTAAGTATCCTATCCTAAATATTACATTAAAAGGTAAAAGAGGTTCTCCATTTAGGGCCCATGAGTGGCCTCTTCACATTACTGTCTACTTACTTTGTACCATGCTTACTGCAACTGCATGGTCCATGAGTGGCCGTTCCAATTATATTGTGGGTATACTGATTGAGCAACATTTATTACTTGTTTTGAGAATGTAATTTGTCATTTACCCATATTATGTTTTTATCTGATGTGCTTGGTAACATATTCTCTGAAAATTTATTTTACCTTTGTATTGACAATTACCCATTGTTTATTTTGAAAAGAACCTCAATAAAAATATTTATAATAAAAAAAAAAAAAAAAAGAAAATAACAGACCGGTATTCAGGATGAGAAAAGCTCGGCTGCAGCTATATATTCCTTAACGTCTCACCCTGGGAATTATGTTCCAAAACACTACCAAATCCAGCGTTACAGGTCAAGACAAGGAACGCATGCTGCAGATTTGCAAGGGGACTTCACGAATCTATATGTGCAGCGGTACACTTAATATATTTTTCCTGTCAGCAGTTTTAAACCTACACATTGTTGAACTGTAAGTCCCCATCTAAGACACTTGAAATATGTCCCTCCACTGATATGAGACTTTCTATCTGCTATATGTCATTATTGCATCCCTGAACTGAAATAGGGTACAGTTTTATATGTCATAGATATATCTCTAATATTGAAATTGTATGAGCTATAGTTGGAAAGCAGAGTTTAGTAACTTACTTCAAAACCTGTTTGTGAATTGCCTCCGAGCAGCAACTTGCAGTCTTATATATTATAATATTCTCACATACTAGCAAATATGTGAATCTGATATAATTGTTGTAATTACCAACACAATGCCCATGAACCACCCCTGCCTAGTGTAGCGTTGGTTAGCTATAGACCCATTCCTAGTATGACATGGTAATACGCTCAATTTTACATGGTAGCTTTTCTCTCCAACTCCTGCAGTACGTGAGCCCAAACTAATTTTTATATAGATATAGTGATAGCAATTATACCCACATCTAGTATTCGAGGAGGCCCAATAGCTGCAAAGTATTTTAAGGTATGCTTCAAACAAGTTTCTGTACCTGTCAGACTTTGAAATATCCAATATTTTTAGTTTTTGTCAAAATAGATGTTAAAAAACATAATTTATGTAAGAACTTACCTGATAAATTCATTTCTTTCATATTAGCAATAGTCCATGAGCTAGTGACGTATGGGATATACATTCCTACCAGGAGGGGCAAAGTTTCCCAAACCTCAAAATGCCTATAAATACACCCCTCACCACACCCACAATTCAGTTTAACGAATAGCCAAGAAGTGGGGTGATAAGAAAAAAGTGCGAAAGCATATAAAATAAGGAATTGGAATAATTGTGCTTTATACAAAAATCATAACCACCACAAAAAAAGGGCGGGCCTCATGGACTCTTGCTAATATGAAAGAAATGAATTTATCAGGTAAGTTCTTACATAAATTATGTTTTCTTTCATGTAATTAGCAAGAGTCCATGAGCTAGTGACGTATGGGATAATGATTACCCAAGATGTGGATCTTTCCACGCAAGAGTCACTAGAGAGGGAGGGATAAAATAAAGACAGCCAATTCCTGCTGAAAATAATCCACACCCAAAATAAAGTTTAATGAAAAACATAAGCAGAAGATTCAAACTGAAACCGCTGCCTGAAGTACTTTTCTACCAAAATCTGCTTCAGAAGAAGAAAATACATCAAAATGGTAGAATTTAGTAAAAGTATGCAAAGAGGACCAAGTTGCTGCTTTGCAAATCTGATCAATCGAAGCTTCATTCCTAAACGCCCAGGAAGTAGAAACTGACCTAGTAGAATGAGCTGTAATCCTTTGAGGCGGAGTTTTACCCGACTCAACATAGGCAAGATGAATTAAAGATTTCAACCAAGATGCCAAAGAAATGGCAGAAGCTTTCTGGCCTTTTCTAGAACCGGAAAAGATAACAAATAAACTAGAAGTCTTTCGGAAAGACTTAGTAGCTTCAACATAATATTTCAAAGCTCTAACAACATCCAAAGAATGCAACGATTTCTCCTTAGAATTCTTAGGATTAGGACATAATGAAGGAACCACAATTTCTCTACTAATGTTGTTGGAATTCACAACTTTAGGTAAAAATTCAAAAGAAGTTCGCAACACTGCCTTATTCTGATGAAAAATCAGAAAAGGAGATTCACAAGAAAGAGCAGATAATTCAGAAACTCTTCTGGCAGAAGAGATTGCCAAAAGGAACAAAACTTTCCAAGAAAGTAATTTAATGTCCAATGAATGCATAGGTTCAAACGGAGGAGCTTGAAGAGCCCCCAGAACCAAATTCAAACTCCAAGGAGAAGAAATTGACTTAATGAAAGGTTTTATATGAACCAAAGCTTGTACAAAACAATGAATATCAGGAAGATTAGCAATCTTTCTGTGAAAAAGAACAGAAAGAGCAGAGATTTGTCCTTTTAAAGAACTTGCGGATAAACCTTTATCTAAACCATCCTGAAGAAACTGTAAAATTCTCGGAATTCTAAAAGAATGCCAAGAAAAATGATGAGAAAGACACCAAGAAATATAAGTCTTCCAGACTCTATAATATATCTCTCTGGATACAGATTTACGAGCCTGTAACATAGTATTAATCACAGAGTCAGAGAAACCTCTTTGACCAAGAATCAAGCGTTCAATCTCCATACCTTTAAATTTAAGGATTTGAGATCCTGATGGAAAAAAGGACCTTGCGACAGAAGGTCTGGTCGTAGCGGAAGAGTCCACGGATGGCAAGAGGCCATCCGGACAAGATCCGCATACCAAAACCTGTGAGGCCATGCCGGAGCTACCAGCAGAACAAACGAGCATTCCTTCAGAATCTTGGAGATTACTCTTGGAAGAAGAACTAGAGGCGGAAAGATATAAGCAAGATGATACTTCCAAGGAAGTGATAATGCATCCACTGCTTCCGCCTGAGGATCCCGGGATCTGGACAGATACCTGGGAAGTTTCTTGTTTAGATGAGACGCCATCAGATCTATTTCTGGAAGCTCCCACATTTGAACAATCTGAAGAAATACCTCTGGGTGAAGAGACCATTCGCCCGGATGCAACGTTTGGCGACTGAGATAATCCGCTTCCCAATTGTCTATACCTGGGATATGAACCGCAGAGATTAGACAGGAGCTGGATTCCGCCCAAACCAGAATTCGAGATACTTCTTTCATAGCCAGAGGACTGTGAGTCCCTCCTTGATGATTGATGTATGCCACAGTTGTGACATTGTCTGTCTGAAAACAAATGAACGATTCTCTCTTCAGAAGAGGCCAAGACTGAAGAGCTCTGAAAATTGCACGGAGTTCCAAAATATTGATCGGTAATCTCACCTCCTGAGATTCCCAAACTCCTTGTGCCGTCAGAGATCCCCACACAGCTCCCCAACCTGTGAGACTTGCATCTGTTGAAATTACAGTCCAGGTCGGAAGCACAAAAGAAGCCCCCTGAATTAAACGATGGTGATCTGTCCACCACGTTAGAGAGTGTCGTACAATCGGTTTTAAAGATATTAATTGAGATATCTTTGTGTAATCCTTGCACCATTGATTCAGCATACAGAGCTGAAGAGGTCGCATGTGAAAACGAGCAAAGGGGATCGCGTCCGATGCAGCAGTCATAAGACCTAGAATTTCCATGCATAAGGCTACCGAAGGGAATGATTGTGACTGAAGGTTTCGACAAGCTGAAATCAATTTTAGACGTCTCTTGTCTGTTAAAGATAGAGTCATGGACACTGAATCTATCTGGAAACCCAGAAAGGTTACCCTTGTCTGAGGAATCAATGAACTTTTTGGTGAATTGATCCTCCAACCATGATCTTGAAGAAACAACACAAGTCGATTCGTATGAGATTCTGCTAAATGTAAAGACTGAGCAAGTACCAAGATATCGTCCAAATAAGGAAATACCACAATACCCTGTTCTCTGATTACAGACAGAAGGGCACCGAGAACCTTTGTAAAAATTCTTGGAGCTGTAGCTAGGCCAAACGGCAGAGCCACAAACTGGTAATGCTTGTCCAGAAAAGAGAATCTCAGGAACTGATAATGATCTGGATGAATCGGAATATGCAGATATGCATCCTGTAAATCTATTGTGGACATATAATGCCCTTGCTGAACAAAAGGCAAGATAGTCCTTACAGTTACCATTTTGAACGTTGGTATCCTTACATAACGATTCAATATTTTTAGATCCAGAACTGGTCTGAAGGAATTCTCCTTCTTTGGTACAATGAAGAGATTTGAATAAAACCCCATCCCCTGTTCCAGAACTGGAACTGGCATAATTACTCCAGCCAACTCTAGATCTGAAACACAATTCAGAAATGCTTGAGCTTTCACTGGATTTAATGGGACACGGGAAAGAAAAAATCTCTTTGCAGGAGGTCTCATCTTGAAACCAATTCTGTACCCTTCTGAAACAATGTTCTGAATCCAAAGATTGTGAACAGAATTGATCCAAATTTCTTTGAAAAAAACGTAACCTGCCCCCTACCAGCTGAGTTGGAATGAGGGCAGCACCTTCATGTGGACTTAGAAGCAGGCTTTGCCTTTCTAGAAGGCTTGGATTTATTCCAGACTGGAGATGGTTTCCAAACTGAAACTGCTCCTGAGGATGAAGGATCAGGCTTTTGTTCTTTGTTGAAACGAAAGGAACGAAAACGATTATTAGCCCTGTTTTTACCCTTAGATTTTTTATCCTGTGGTAAAAAAGTTCCTTTCCCACCAGTAACAGTTGAGATAATAGAATCCAACTGAGAACCAAATAATTTGTTACCCTGGAAAGAAATGGAAAGTAGAGTTGATTTAGAAGCCATATCAGCATTCCAAGTTTTAAGCCATAAAGCTCTTCTAGCTAAAATAGCTAAAGACATAAACCTGACATCAACTCTGATAATATCAAAAATGGCATCACAGATAAAATTATTAGCATGCTGAAGAAGAATAATAATATTATGAGAATCATGATCTGTTACTTGTTGCGCTAAAGTCTCCAACCAAAAAGTTGAAGCTGCAGCAACATCAGCCAATGATATAGCAGGTCTAAGAAGATTACCTGAACACAGATAAGCTTTTCTTAGAAAGGATTCAATTTTCCTATCTAAAGGATCCTTAAACGAAGTACCATCTGACGTAGGAATAGTAGTACGTTTAGCAAGGGTAGAAATAGCCCCATCAACTTTAGGGATTTTGTCCCAAAATTCTAATCTGTCAGACGGCACAGGATATAATTGCTTAAAACGTTTAGAAGGAGTAAATGAATTACCCAATTTATCCCATTCTCTGGAAATTACTTCAGAAATAGCATTAGGAACAGGAAAAACTTCTGGAATAACCACAGGAGATTTAAATACCTTATCTAAACGTTTAGAATTAGTATCAAGAGGACCAGAATCCTCTATTTCTAAAGCAATTAGTACTTCTTTAAGTAAAGAACGAATAAATTCCATTTTAAATAAATATGAAGATTTATCAGCATCAATCTCTGAGACAGAATCCTCTGAACCAGAAGAGTCATCAGAATCAGAATGATGATGTTCATTTAAAAATTCATCTGTAGAGAGAGAAGTTTTAAAAGATTTTTTATGTTTACTAGAAGGAGAAATAACAGACATAGCCTTCTTGATGGATTCAGAAACAAAATCTCTTATGTTATCAGGAACATTCTGCACCTTAGATGTTGAAGGAACTGCAACAGGCAATGGTACATTACTAAAGGAAATATTATCTGCTTTAACAAGTTTGTCATGACAATTAATACAAACAACAGCCGGAGGAATAGCTACCAAAAGTTTACAGCAGATACACTTAGCTTTGGTAGTTCCAGCACTAGACAGCGATTTTCCTGAAGTATCTTCTGACTCAGATGCAACGTGAGACATCTTGCAATATGTAAGAGAAAAAACAACATATAAAGCAAAATTGATCAAATTCCTTAAATGACAGTTTCAGGAATGGGAAAAAATACCAATAAACAAGCTTCTAGTAACCAGAAGCAAAGAAAAAATGAGACTGAAATAATGTGGAGACAAAAGCGACGCCCATATTTTTTGGCGCCAAATAAGACGCCCACATTATTTGGCGCCCAAATGCTTTTTGGCGCCAAAAATGACGCCACATCCGGAACGCCAACATTTTTGGCGCAAAAGGACGTAAAAAATGACGCAACCTCCGGCGACACGTATGACGCCGGAAACAGCAAAGATTTTTTGCGCCAAAAAAGTCCGCGCCAAGAATGACGCAATAAAATGAAGCATTTTCAGCCCCCGCGAGCCTAACAGCCCACAGGGAAAAAAGAGTCAAATTTTAAGGTAAGAAAAAAAGATCGATTCAAATGCATTATCCCAAATATGAAACTGACTGTCTGAAAATAAGGAATGTTGAACATCCTGAGTCAAGGCAAATAAATGTTTGAATACATATATTTAGAACTTTATAAATAAAGTGCCCAACCATAGCTTAGAGTGTCACAGAAAATAAGATTTACTTACCCCAGGACACTCATCTACATGTTTGTAGAAAGCCAAACCAGTACTGAAACGAAAATCAGCAGAGGTAATGGTATATAAATAAGAGTATATCGTCGATCTGAAAAGGGAGGTAAGAGATGAATCTCTACGACCGATAACAGAGAACCTATGAAATAGACCCCGTAGAAGGAGATCACTGTATTCAAATAGGCAATACTCTCCTCACATCCCTCTGACATTCACTGCACGCTGAGAGGAAAACCGGGCTCCAACTTGCTGCGGAGCGCATATCAACGTAGAATCTAGCACAAACTTACTTCACCACCTCCATAGGAGGCAAAGTTTGTAAAACTGAATTGTGGGTGTGGTGAGGGGTGTATTTATAGGCATTTTGAGGTTTGGGAAACTTTGCCCCTCCTGGTAGGAATGTATATCCCATACGTCACTAGCTCATGGACTCTTGCTAATTACATGAAAGAAATAGAACATGAGATTCGTCATATGAGACCCGAGTGGTCAGCAAGCTTCTTTCATGTTTACATGTCCAAAAGTGGCCTCTTGTGTCATCCAGGAGGTCTGTGCACTATTTGGCATATTGCTGGCACAATATCTTATTCAAATTCTTTTTTTCTGTTCTTTGGAAATGCTCATTGTAATTGTGAGACTATGTGTTTTCTTTTTTTTTTATGCATCTATTGTACTATCTTTGTACCCTACTGTCTTATGTTATTTGTATGCCTTGTATAGAAACCTCAAATAAAAAAATATATAAATAAAAAAATAATAAAAAAAAATAATAAAAAACAGGCAAAGGGGGTTGAACTTGGTTATTCACACAAAGCTAAGATGCAAAAGGGAGCAATAATGCTAACTCCATAGTGCAGACAAATTAATAGTTAACAAAAAAAATAAATATTTTTCTTTAAAACTGTACTTTAAAGTATCAGTCCCAAAAATTCTACCCCGTTTCTCAATGTAATAGTAAAAACAGAAAGGACAATATCTCCTCCACCACAAAATAATTAACACAAACAGCTCAGCGTTTTAATGAGGTGCGTACCTGCTCCCTCTGTACTCCGGAGTGGAAAAATTACTTAAACACCTTTATTGCGCTAACAAACGGAATACCTTTAGATCTGGACTGCTGTGTCTTTCTCACTTGATCGTAGAAGCTCCGGATGTCTCCACAGAGCAAAAACATAAATTATGTTTACCAGATAATTTCCTTCTGTATGAAGAGAGTCCACTGCTTCATTCCTTACTTGTGGGAATACAAAACCTGGCCACCAGGAGGAGGCAAAGACACCCCAGCCAAAGGCTTAAATACCTCCCCCACTTCCCTCATATCCCAGTCATTCTGCCAAGGGAACAAGGAAAAGTAGGAGAAATATCGGGGTACAAAGGGTGCCAGAAGAATAAACAAAAATGTTGGTCCGCCAGACTCTCCTCATACAGAAGGTAAGCATAATTTATGTTTTCCTTCTTAATATGAGGAGAGTCCATAGCTTCATTCCTTACTTGTGGGAAACATATACCCAAGCTCTAGAGGACACTGAATGAAAATGGGAGGGTAAAAAGCGAGGCGGACCCTATTCTGAGGGCACCACAGCCTGCCAAACCTTTCTCCCAAAAGCTGCTTCAGCCGAAGCAAAAACGTCAAACTTGTAAAATTTTGAAAAGGTATGTAAGGAGGACCAGGTGCCCTACAAATCTGCTTCATAGAGGCCTTATTCTTAAAGGCCCAAGTGGAAGCCACAGCTCTAGTTGAATGAGCCTTAATCCTCTGACGAGGCTTATGAGCCGCTGTCTCATATGCTAAGCAAATAAGACTTCTCAGCCAAAAAGATAAGGAAGTGGAAGAGGCCTCCTGCCCTCTGCGCTTCGCAGAATAGACAATAAACAAAGAAGTCTGTCTAATTTCCTTCGTAGCTTGAAGATAGAACTTCAAACCCTGAACCACATCCAAATTTTGAAGTAACCGTTCCTATGAAGGATTAGGACACAAGGAAAGAACCACAATCTCGTGATTGATGTTGCGATCAGAAAAGACCTTGGGGAGAAAACCTAACCCAGTACAAAGAACAGCCTTATCAGCATGTAAATATAGGTAAGGAGGCTCACATTGCAGGGTAGCCATCTCAGAGAGACTGCGCGCCGAAGTAATAGCCAGTAGAAAAAGAACCTTCCAAGACAGTAATTAAATGTCAACCACATGCATAGGCTCAAACGAAGCCCTCTGAAAAACTATAACAACTAGATTTAAACTCCAAGGAAGAGTGGAAGATCTAAACACAGGCCTGATTCTAACCAGAGCCTGAACAAAAGACTAAACATCAGGAAGCTCAGTGAGCCTCTTGTGCAATAAAACAGATAGGGCTGAAATCTGTCCCTTTAGGGAACTAGCAGAAAGGCCCTTTTCCAGACCATCCTGGAGAAAGGAAAGAATCCTGGAAACCTTGATCTTATGCCAAGGGAATCCACGCTCTTTACACCAGAATAAGTAGGTCCTCCACACCTTATGATAGATGCGACGAGTGACTGGCTTTCGATCTTGAATGAGAGTATCAATTACTCTCTTAGAAAAACCTCTATTCGCTAAGACTAAGCGTTCAATCTCCACGCAGTCAGCCTCAGAGAATGTAGATTTTGATTAACAAAGGGACCCCGTTCCAGCAGATCCCTGCGACAGGGAAACCTCCATGGAGTGGATGATAACATCCCAACCAGGTTTGCGAACCACATCCTTTGCAGCCACAATGGAGCAATTAGTATTGCCAAAGATTGCTCCTGTTTGATGCGGGCCACTACCCGAGGAAGAAGTAACAGTGGAAAAATGTTAAAACAGACTGAATCTCCAAACCATATCTGGGTAGCTTGGAATTGAGCCGGGATGCCATGAGATCTATCCCCGGCGTCCCCCATCTGTTGCAAATTCCTGCAAACACCTGGGGTTGGAGAGACCATTCCCCTGGATGAAAGAATTGTCTGCTTAAGAAATTTGCTTCCCAGTTGTCCACACCCGGAATGTGGATCACTGACAGCGAGCAGTTGTGGGCCTCTGCCCATTCCAGAATCCGAGATACTTCTCTCATTTCTAGGGAGCTCCTCATTCCCCCTTGATGGTTAATGTAAGCCACAGAGCTTATGCTGTCTGATTGGAATCTGATAAATTGGGACGAACACAGAAGAGGCCAAGCCTTCAGAGCATTTAATATTGCTCGAAGTTCCAAAATGTTGATAGGGAGGAGGGATTCCCCTCAAATCCACAGGCCCTGTGCCTTCCGGGCACCCCAAACAGCTACCCATCCGGATAGACTTGCATCCATAGTCACAATCTCCCATCATTGTCAAAAAAAGGATGTCCCTTGGGACAGGTGATCTGGACAGAGCCACCAAGAGAGCAATTCTTTCGACGGGTTGTCCAGAGAAATCTGTTGCGACAGATCCGAGTGGTCGCCGTTCCACTGACTCAGCATGCACAGCTGAAGAGGT
Source organism: Bombina bombina (assembly GCF_027579735.1). Lineage (NCBI taxonomy): Eukaryota > Metazoa > Chordata > Amphibia > Anura > Bombinatoridae > Bombina > Bombina bombina. The sequence goes on from NC_069499.1 coordinate 915,738,682, forward strand.
CTGAGATGGAATCTGGCAAATGGAATGTCTATGCTGGACACCATGAGCCCAATTACCTCCATACACCGGGCCACAGAGGGCGTTAAGGAGGGCTGTAGGACAAGATAATTGGAAGTTATTTTGTAACATCTCTGGTCTGTATCCTCATGGATATTGAGTCTAGTATTGTACCCAGGAATTCCACCCTGGTACTGGAAACAAGAAATCTTTTCTAAGTTTATCTTCCATCCATGATATCGAAGAAGTAGAAGAGCTCTTGAATGGTCCTCTGCCAGCCAACAGGATGGTGCCTCAACCAGGATGTCATCTAAGTATGGCTCTACTGCTATACCTCTGGTTTTCGCCACTGCGAGCAGGGCCCTCAGAACCTTTGTAAAGACTCTTGGGGGAGTAGGTAGACCAAATGGAAGTGCTACACACTGGAAGTGCTAGTCTAGGAAAGAGAATGTTAGGAACTTGAAGTGTTCCTTGTGGATTGGAACGTGAAGGTAAGCATCCTTAAAGTCTATCGTAGTCATGAACTGTCCTTCTTGAACTAAGGACAGAATGGACCTTATCATCTCAATTGTAAACGATGGAACCGAAAGGAACCTGTTTAAGCACTTTAGGTCTAGAATCAGGCTAAACGTTACCTCCTCCTTTGGGACCACAAAAAGGTTTGAGTAGTACCCCAGACCGCTCTCTGATAGAGGTACCGGTACAATTACTCCCAGGGAGGAGAGATCCCTCACGCACCCTAGAAAAGCCTCTCATTTTTTTTTCTGTTCTTGAAGACATGTTTGACAAGAGGAATCTGCCCCTGGGTGGATGAGATTTGAAACATATCCTGTATCCCTGAGCGATGACCTCCAGGACCCAAGAGTCTTGCACATCCCCCAGCCAAGCCTCCAAAAAGAGAGATAGTCTTCATGCCAACTTTGGTTTGGCGGGCTTCTTGTTCTGCTTGGATTTATTCTAAGAGTGAGTTAATTTCCAAGTTTCCTTGGACTATTCAGGTTTCGCGGAGGGCTGCTGGCATTGGGTATTATCCGAATGAAAGGAAAGAAAATTAAGACCATGTCCCTTAGGTTTGTTCTTCTTATCCTGCGGTAAAAAGGCACCTTTGCCTCGAGTGACTGTGGATATGATTGAGTCCAGGCCTGGACCAAAAAGAATCTTCCCCTTAAATGGAAAGAAGTCTAGATTTAGAAGTCACGTTCACAGACCAAGACTTCAGCCAGAGTGCCCTACGGGTTAGCACAGGAAAACCTGACGCCTTGGCATTTAGGCGAATAATCTGCATAGTTGCATCACAAATAAAAGAATTACCCTCAAGACCTTAATTCTTTCCTGGATCGTGTCAAGGGGACCCTCCACCTCGATCAATTCTGATAAAGAGTCACACCAATAGGTAGCGGCTCCAGCCACCGCAGCAACCACTGCTGCCGGCTGAAACAAATATCCTCTGTGCTGAAACATCTTTCTTAGAGTTTCTAGCTTCTTATCCATGGGCTTTTTAAACAATGAACTATCCTCAAGCGGGATAGTAGTGCTTTTAGCAAGCGTGGAGATAGCTCCATCCACCTTAGGGATGGAACCCCACAACTCCAATTGAGAGTCCGGAACGGGGAGTCATTTTTTAAAAGGAGGGGAAAAAGAACCAAGTCTTTTCTATTCATTCTTAATAATATTCACCATCTTTACCGGAACCGGGAAAGTCCTGGGTACAACCCTGTCCTCGTAGACCTTCTCTAGTATAGGAATACAAGGTTTCTCAGGTAATTTAGGTTCTGGAACCTCTAAAGTAGCCAAAACTTCATTTAACAGAAAGCGTAAGTGTTCAATCTGGTTCCTCCACAGCTGGAGGCTTAGAGGCAGCAGATTCCGACCCAGAAAAAGCATCCTCTGAAGTATCAGAGGCGTCTTCTGTAGCGGATAATCTTGAATCAGATAAATCCAACAAGTTAATAGCAATATTTGACCTTTCGCTTGCGATTAGCAGCGCGAGCGAAAAGCACTAAAGACCGAAGACACTGCCGTTTGTAACTATTCAGTAAAGTCTGGCAATAAGAGGGCCCCTCCAGGAGGAGGGTTAGCAGTGAAATGGGAAGCTGCATCTGTAATAGATGACTGCAGGGAACGCACCTCTAGGGACTGAGACTCCTCAGAGGTGAAGAACAAGGGGATATGGGAACGCGCTGTAAAAAACAGCATATGAGAGGTAAAGAACTATATAAGGAATGTGGATTACACAAGAATATAATAAAAAAAGTTTATAATTGTATTACAATAAGCGATGCCGGCATCTGATACAAAGTAAAATAGTACAATTAAAATAGGATAAGAATCAACATAAATTGTAAAACATCAGTGTGTAGTGCTGTAAGTAACTGAAAATAATAATAATAATATGTTGCAAAATAACACAATGTTAAAATTGAAACAGAGTCAATGTTACCGTCCTTTCACAATCAGGCCAGTGATTAGAGTGTCTGATCCAGCTGTTTATATGAATGCAGGTATAACTTGGATGATTCCCTCTGCGTTATTTATAAAACAGCGAAAAGCTTGCAGAATCTTCTGGCTTGTATCCAATAACTGTGGGTTAAATTTCAAAGACACATTCACAGCCGTATTTGCGGGCTGTCCCGTGCTGTGGGCCGGTTCCGGTCAGGAGGTAAAAGTGCAGGAGTAATGATAAGCAACGACAGACTTTGTTTCTTTGAAGTTAAAATGAATCAGAGTGCTTTTAACAAATGTGGGTCATGGGTGGGAATTACGCATATAGAGTCAATTCATATATTAAAGAGGCTCAATGCACCACACCTACCACATATGTAAGTCAAGCAGTAGTATTGCAAGTAAAGTTTGTAACAGCGTCCATATTATTCAGATTCCAGTGCTGGACAGAAGAAAGTAGATCATGGGTATGATGGTATTTCCAAGAAAAAACAACTCTGTGCATTAGAGTTGGTCTCAACCACCTTACCTACTACTTAATTTCACAAGTTATAAGCAAATTTCTACGAGTTTCAGCCTAGTCAGGCCTTTATCAAGATCGGGCTCAAGGTACTAAACATCTTGGTTTTCCTAGATATAATTACTTTATCAAGGCATGTGGAACATAATTGATTAGGTAGATATACCATAGTCTCCTCACAATATAGACAGTATTAGGAAAAGAGGGAGTACCCTCTAACGTATCAGAGTCCTCCATAGCTTGCGCTTGTAAGATGGACTATAGAAAAAGATAAATGGCACCTTTAGACCCCCAATGGCTGGGGCACTCACCACCTCCTATGACCCAGGCCCCATAGAGAAACCACTTTGTCTCTTGTAAACCGCACGGTGAGGAAAGAGGAAATCAGTGTGACCACACCGGTCAAGTGGTGCGCCATGCAGGACCGTCCGTACTACAGGAAAAAGCATGATAAACCTAACAGGCTGCGCAGCTATCCAAAACGAAAGTAAAACCTGAATGTTCCAACATCTGCCTGAGCCTCATCTCACACATGTCGCAGCATAAAACAAAGTAAATTATGCGTTAACCCCCCCCTGTTCAATAATCCCCTACCGGAGATATTAACCCTTGATTCCATACAGATAAAAGTTGTCACACTGTGACCCTATCTTTTTGCGTTATCATATGTGTATAAAAAAAATTAAACTATCTTAGTGGAAACTCTGCCGTGGGACAGACAGCCTCAGGAAATTGGAACATCGATACACCTGTATAAAAATCCGGCTACATTGTCACAGCATTATACAAACTGTTACTTGTTTTTATTGTCTTTTACTGCTCTTGAAAAAGACGCTTGAGCGTTGAAACACGTAGAGCTAAAATAAACCCTTTTTATATCTTACATTTGAATCACTTTTTCTGTGACGAGCCGGACTTGCTATTTTGGATAAGTAAGTTACTACTTGTTTTTTCAACTTAAGTTATTACCTTACTGCTGATGGGGTTTTAATCCTTTTCCAGCCCTGTTGAAAACCACCCTGTTGTTTCCTTTGGAGAGGGACATACCGTAGAGGGATATACCATAGAATCAGGACTCACATTACTGAGTATATTGCACATTATTACAACTGATTTAACTTGCACATCAAGTCCATTTCTATCTATCATTAGAAACTAACTATTCTGCAAGACCAGCGCCATCCATTTCGTTTTGTCTATTGCTTATACAGTCCTTGGGGAGAGACTGAGGAAGGGCAGCGGTCATTTCATTCAATAAGGAGAGTATTGTTTTTTAGCACATTGTGTTGAGCATATCTGTTTTTTGTTAACATCTATTTATTTGCCACACACACTTTTTGTATATTCTCAAGCTTGACAGACTTGTAGCATCGCTCCTGACATGGACTTGAGTGATAGAAGCAGGCAGTGAAACTCGTCAACACTGATTGCTTAGGAGCTGTTAATACGAGTCTGGATGGGTTTGCAGAAAGACTCTCCCTGCATCTCCAGACCCTAACATTCGCCAATGCTTAAGACTACTTAAAACTCCAGTCCCATTCCGAAGGGTACTACCCTCCATAATGAACTACTCCGTAACTTCTGACACTTCTCTGCCAACCTCCTGTGACGAAAGGCAAAGAATGACTGGAATATGAGGCAAGTGGTTGCCAGGTTCTGTATTCCCACAAGTAAGGAATGAAGCCGTACACTCTCTTCATATTAAGAAGGAAATAATCCTTGAAAGCTGCGACACTGAGATAAAGGAAGGTGCTCTTTAGCTGGAAAAAAAAACGCCAGAGGAAAAAGGATCCACCTCACTCCTGTCAGAGGCGGTCCCGAAGGCCATTAAGTCTAACGCACTGAGAGACTTGTTCAGATCATAAATTACGGTCCGATTCTAAACCAAGTAATGTGTATCCATGCTGTTTCCCAATTGTCTTGTAATGAACCCAAACACACAAGCACCCATCCGATCTTTAACCGAATGTATAGTAAAGTTAGACACACTGAGCCACCAATTACCACCTCTTAAATGACACTTGCAGTGCTTGCTCCCTGCCATAAAAGCCTGTTTAACATCTCAGGCATGTACCCCATAACTAGTAGTGCAGCTCCTGATTTTAGTGCCAGTGATCTTTTCAAGGAAGACAAAAAAATTGGCACTTACCTGAACCTTTGGCTGTACGGAAGGAGGACAGCTCACCGGGCATGAGAGGAAGCCACTCCTCACAGAGACCTGTGAAAAGAAGAAAGGAAACCTACTCTGGCTTTCTACATAAGGGAAGCAACCTGTTAGAAACTCGCAGTGAGGTCCATCTTGCAAGTTCCTAACTGCTTGAAAGCTACCACTGCCCTACTGAAGTGACTGATGTGGAGTACAGCTAAACCCAAGGAGGAAAGAGCAGAGCAAACCTACTCTGGCTTTCAAAATAATAAACTCTTGATTGAAGAATTCATATTCAGACACTAAAACTTCACCTCCTCCTTGCACCGAAGGCAAAGAGAATGACTGGGGATTGTGGGAAGGGGAGTGATACTTAACAGCTTTGCTGTGGTTCTCTTTGCCTCCTCCTGCTGGCCAGGAGTGATATTCCCAACAGTAATTGATGATTCCATGGGCTCACCATATCTTAGAAAAGAAAAAGGGATTATCTAAGCTTTTAAACAATAAAAGTATTCAAGTAGACTTTCCCTTTAAAGAGATAGTCTAGTCAAATGTAAACTCATGATTCAGATAGTTTGCTTAAAATGGCATGCTCTAATTTACTCCTATTATCAATTTTTCTTTGTATCTTTATTTGAAAGAGCATGAATGTAAGCTTAGGAACAAGCCCATTTTTAGTTCAGCACATGGGTAGCACTTGCTGATTGGTGTCTAAATGTAGCCACCAATCAGCAAGTGCTACCCAGGGTGCGAACAAAAAATGGGCCAGCTCCTAAGCTTACATTCTAACCTTTTGAAATAAAGATAACAAGAGAACATTTGAAAATAGGAGTAAATTAGAAAGTTGCTTAAAATTGCATGCTCTATCTGAACCATGAAAGTTTTCTTTTGACTAGACTATCTCTTTAAAGGGACCATTAAAACACTAAATAAATCATTACTTGAATGATTTATTCAGAGCAAAGATTAGCCTGAGAATAATTTGTGCATGCGTTTTTAAAGGGACATTCCAGCCAAAAACAGAATTTATGCTTACCTGATAAATTACTTTCTCCAACGGTGTGTCCGGTCCACGGCGTCATCCATTACTTGTGGGAAATATTCTCCCCCACAGGGAAAGGCAAGGAGAGCACACAGCAAGAGCTGTGCATATAGCTCCCCCTCTGGCTCCGCCCCCCCCCAGTCATTCGACCGACGGTTAGGAGAAAAAGGAGAAACTATAGGGTGCCGTGGTGACTGTAGTGTATAAAGAAAACATTTTTCAACCTGATTAGGAAACCAGGGCGGGCCGTGGACCGGACACACCGTTGGAAAAAGTAATTTATCAGGTAAGCATAAATTCTGTTTTCTCCAACATTGGTGTGTCCGGTCCACGGCGTCATCCATTACTTGTGGGAACCAATACCAAAGCTTTAGGACACGGATGAAGGGAGGGAGCAAATCAGGTTACCTAAATGGAAGGCACCACGGCTTGCAAAACCTTTCTCCCAAAAATAGCCTCCGAAGAAGCATAAGTATCAAATTTGTAGAATCTGGCAAAAGTGTGCAGAGAGGACCAAGTCGCTGCCTTACATATCTGATCAACAGAAGCCTCGTTCTTGTAGGCCCAAGTGGAAGCCACAGCCCTAGTAGAGTGAGCTGTGATTCGGTCAGGAGGTTGCCGTCCGGCAGTCTCATAAGCCAATCGGATAATGCTTTTCAGCCAGAAAGAGAGAGAGGTAGCAGTAGCTTTTTGACCTCTCCTCTTACCAGAGTAAACGACAAACAAATATGAGGTTTGTCTAAAATCTTTTGTTGCTTCTAAGTAGAACTTTAAAGCACGAACAACATCTAAATTGTGTAATAAACGTTCCTTCTTTGAAACTGGATTCGGACACAGAGAAGGAACAACTATTTCCTGGTTAATATTCTTGTTGGAAACAACTTTTGGAAGAAAACCAGGCTTAGTACGCAAAACAACCTTATCTGAATGGAAAACCAGATAGGGTGGATTACATTGCAAAGCAGATAATTCAGAAACTCTTCTAGCAGAAGAAATAGCAACCAAAAACAGAACTTTCCAAGATAATAACTTAACATCTATGGAATGTAAAGGTTCAAACGGAACCCCTTGAAGAACTGAAAGAACTAAATTTAGACTCCAAGGAGGAGTCATGGGTCTGTAAACAGGCTTGATTCTAACCAAAGCCTGAACAAAAGCTTGTACATCTGTCACAGCTGCCAGTCGTTTGTGTAACAAGACAGATAAAGCAGAAATCTGTCCTTTTAGAGAACTAGCTGACAACCCTTTATCCAAACCTTCTTGGAGAAAGGAGAGAATCTTTGGAATTTTAATCTTACTCCAGGAGAATCCCTTGGATTCACACCAGCAGATATATTTTTTCCATATTTTATGGTAAATCTTTCTAGTCACAGGTTTTCTGGCTTGGACCAGAGTATCTATCACAGAATTCGAAAACCCACGTTTGGATAAAATCAAGCGTTCAATTTCCAAGCAGTCAGCTGCAGAGAAACTAGATTTGGATGTTCGAATGGACCTTGTACTAGAAGATCCTGTCTCAAAGGTAGCTTCCATGGTGGAGCCGATGACATATTCACCAGGTCTGCATACCAAGTCCTGCGTGGCCACGCAGGAGCTATCAGAATCACAGAGGCCTTCTCCTGTTTGATCCTGGCTATGAGCCTGGGAAGGAGAGGAAACGGTGGAAACACATACGCTAGGTTGAACGACCAAGGCGCCACTAATGCATCCACTAGAGTCGCCTTGGGATCCCTGAATCTGGACCCGTAGCAAGGAATCTTGAAGTTCTGACGGGACGCCATTAGATCCATGTCTGGAATGCCCCATAATTGGGTTAACTGAGCAAAGACCTCCGGGTGGAGTTCCCACTCCCTCGGATGGAAAGTCTGACGACTCAAATAGTCCGCTTCCCAGTTGTCTACTCCTGGGATGTGAATAGCAGATAGATGGCAGGAGTGATTCTCTGCCCATTGGATAATCTTGGTTACTTCCTTCATCGCTAGGGAACTCTTTGTTCCCCCCTGATGATTGATGTACACAACAGTCGTTATGTTGTCCGACTGAAATCTTATGAACCTGGCTTCCGCTAGCTGAGGCCAAGCCAGGAGCGCATAGAATATTGCTCTTAGTTCCAAAATGTTTATCGGGAGAAGCGACTCTTCCCGAGACCATAGGCCCTGAGCTTTCAGGGAGTCCTAGACCGCGTCCCACCCCAAGAGGCTGGCGTCGGTTGTGACGATGACCCACTCCGGTCTGCGGAAACTCATTCCCTGAGACAGGTGATCCTGGGTCAACCACCAGAGAAGTGAGTCCCTGGTTACCTTGTCTACTTGAATTTGGGGAGACAAGTTTGTATAGTCCCCATTCCACTGATTGAGCATGCACAGCTGTAATGGTCTTAGATGAATTCGAGCAAAAGGAACCACGTCCATTGCTGCGACCATTAGTCCTATTACTTCCATGCACTGAGCTATGGAGGGTTGAGGAATAGAATGAAGAACTCGACAAACGTTTAGAAGCTTTAGCTTTCTGACTTCTGTCAGGAAGATCTTCATTTCCACAGAATCTATTATTGTTCCCAGAAAAGGAACCCTTGTGGACGGTGACAGTGAACTCTTTTCTATGTTCACCTTCCACCCGTGAGATCTGAGAAAAGCCAACACAATGTCTGTGTGGGCCCTTGCTTTGGAAAGAGACGACGCTTGGATTAGGATGTCGTCTAGATAAGGTGCTACAGCGATGCCCCTCGGCCTTAGGACCGCTAGAAGGGACCCTAGCACCTTTGTGAAAATTCTGGGAGCGGTGGCTAAACCAAATGGAAGAGCCACGAACTGGTAATGTTTGTCCAGAAAGGCGAACCTCAGGAACTGATGATGAGTTTTGTGGATTGGAATATGTAGATACGCATCCTTTAGATCCACGGTAGTCAAATATTGACCCTGCTGGATTGTTGGCAAGATTGTCCGAATGGTTTCCATTTTGAAGGATGGAACTCTGAGGAACTTGTTTAATATCTTTAAATCCAGAATTGGCCTGAAAGTTCCCTCTTTTTTGGGAACCACAAACAGGTTTGAGTAAAAACCTAGACCTTGTTCCCCGGAGGGGAATGGGTTTATCACTCCCATCTTTGATAGGTCTCTTACACAATGTAAGAATGCCTGTTTCTTTATCTGGTCTGAAGATAAGCGAGACAGGTGGAACCTTTCCCTTGGAGGAAGTCCCTTGAACTCTAGCAGGTATCCCTTGGAGACTCTCTCTAGTGCCCAGGGATCCGGAACATCTCTTGCCCAAGCCTGAGAGAAGAGAGATAGTCTGCCCCCTACCAGACCCGGTCCCGGATCGGGGGCTACCCCTTCATGCTGTCTTGGTAGCAGCAGCAGGTTTCTTGGTCTGTTTACCCTTGTTTCAGCCTTGCATGGGCTTCCAAGCGGGTTTGGGCTGGGCCGCGTTACCTTCTTGTCTAGCGGCAGTGGAGTTATTAGCCGGTCCGTTCCTGAAATTGCGAAAGGAATGAAAATTAGACTTGTTCTTAGGCTTAAAAGGCCTATCCTGTGGGAGGGCATGGCCCTTACCCCCAGTGATGTCTGAAATAATTTCCTTCAATTCCGGCCCAAAAAGGGTCTTACCCTTGAAAGGAATATTAAGTAACTTAGTCTTGGACGACACATCTGCCGACCAGGATTTTAGCCAAAGCGCCCTCCGCGCTACTATAGCAAAACCTGAGTTTTTCGCCGCCAATTTCGTTATTTGAAAGGCGGCATCCAATATAAAGGAATTAGCTAATTTTAATGCGTGAATTCTATCCATGACTTCTTCATAGGAAGTCTCTTTCTGGAGCGACCTTTCTAGTTCCTCGAACCAAAAGGACGCCGCTGAAGTGACAGTAATAACACACGTAGCTGGTTGAAGGATGAACCCTTGCTGAACAAAAATCTTTTTAAGCAATCTTTCCAATTTTTTATCCATACTATCTTTGAAAGCGCAGCTGTCCTCTATAGGAATAGTGGTGCGCTTCGCTAGTGTTGAAACAGCTCCCTCAACCTTCGGGACCGTCTGCCATGCGTCCCTTCTAGGGTCTACTATGGGAAACATTTTCTTAAATATAGGAGGTGGGGCAAAGGGTGCACCTGGCTTCTCCCACTCCTTTTCCACTATGTTCGCTACACTTTTGGGTATTGGAAAAGCGTAGTCGTGCACTGGGACCTCTAAAAATTTGTCCAATTTGCACAACTTCTCTAGTACTACCATAGAATCACAGTCATCCAGAGTAGCTAATACCTCCTTTAGCAAAGCGCGGAGATGTTCTAGCTTAAACTTAAATGCTACTATATCAGGTTCTGCCTGTTGAGAAATTTTTCCTGAGTCTGAAATTTCACCCTCAGACAGCCCTTCCCCTCACAGCCAATTCCGATTGATGTGAGGGTAAAATAGATAAAGCATCGTCAGCGTCTGATTGTTCATCCCTTTTATCTGTATTTAAAGCTGAACAATCACGCTTTCTCTGAAATGCTGGCAGTTTGGATAAAAGATTTGCTATAGAATTATCCACTACTGCTGTTAATTGTTGCATAGAAATAAGCACTGGCGCGCTAGGTGTCGCCTGCGCGGGCAAAGCTGGTGTAGACACAGAAGGAGAGGATGTAGAACTATCCCCACTACCTTCATTAGATAAATCATCTTGGGCAACATTATGAAATGTAACAGAGCTGTCCTCATTTTGTTTGGACGCTATGGCACAATCATCACAAACACTCGAAGGGGGAACCAACTTTGTCTCTACACACACAGAACATAGGTTATCTGATGGCCCAGACATGTTAAACAAAAACATTACTGTCTCTTTAAATAATAAAATGACACACTTTATTTCTGAATGTTCAAAAAACTATGAAGGCAATATCCGATTTTTCTGAAATTTGGACCCCAGTGTCTTAATGCTTAGAAAGTATTGCACAGCAAATATGGAAACTCTAGCTCTTAAAACAAGCAAACCGGAGCTAATTGTTGGATTTAACCGTTTTTAAACACCACAATCCCTGCTACAGCATTGCTGCAGCTTTTACCTTTCTTAGGGGTCAATTAACTGAAGTGCCAAAAACATAATTTATGTAAGAACTTACCTGATAAATTCATTTCTTTCATATTAGCAAGAGTCCATGAGCTAGTGACGTATGGGATATACATTCCTACCAGGAGGGGCAAAGTTTCCCAAACCTTAAAATGCCTATAAATACACCCCTCACCACACCCACAATTCAGTTTAACGAATAGCCAAGAAGTGGGGTGATAAGAAAAAAGTGCGAAAGCATATAAAATAAGGAATTGGAATAATTGTGCTTTATACAAAAAAATCATAACCACCACAAAAAAGGGCGGGCCTCATGGACTCTTGCTAATATGAAAGAAATGAATTTATCAGGTAAGTTCTTACATAAATTATGTTTTCTTTCATGTAATTAGCAAGAGTCCATGAGCTAGTGACGTATGGGATAATGACTACCCAAGATGTGGATCTTTCCACGCAAGAGTCACTAGAGAGGGAGGGATAAAATAAAGACAGCCAATTCCTGCTGAAAATAATCCACACCCAAAATAAAGTTTAATGAAAAACATAAACAGATGATTCAAACTGAAACCGCTGCCTGAAGTACTTTTCTACCAAAAACTGCTTCAGAAGAAGAAAATACATCAAAATGGTAGAATTTAGTAAAAGTATGCAAAGAGGACCAAGTTGCTGCTTTGCAAATCTGATCAACCGAAGCTTCATTCCTAAACGCCCAGGAAGTAGAAACTGACCTAGTAGAATGAGCTGTAATCCTTTGAGGCGGAGTTTTACCCGACTCGACATAGGCATGATGAATTAAAGATTTCAACCAAGATGCCAAAGAAATGGCAGAAGCTTTCTGGCCTTTTCTAGAACCGGAAAAGATAACAAATAGACTAGAAGTCTTTCGGAAAGACTTAGTAGCTTCAACATAATATTTCAAAGCTCTAACAACATCCAAAGAATGCAACGATTTCTCCTTAGAATTCTTAGGATTAGGACATAATGAGGGAACCACAATTTCTCTACTAATGTTGTTGGAATTCACAACCTTAGGTAAAAATTCAAAAGAAGTTTGCAACACCGCCTTATCCTGATGAAAAATCAGAAAAGGAGACTCACAAGAAAGAGCGGATAATTCAGAGACTCTTCTGGCAGAAGAGATCGCCAAAAGGAACAAAACTTTCCAAGAAAGTAATTTAATGTCCAATGAATGCATGGGTTCAAAAGGAAGAGCTTGAAGAGCCCCCAGAACCAAATTCAAACTCCAAGGAGGAGAAATTGACTTAATGACAGGTTTTATACGAACCAAAGCTTGTACAAAACAATGAATATCAGGAAGATTAGCAATCTTTCTGTGAAAAAGAACAGAAAGAGCAGAGATTTGTCCTTTCAAAGAACTTGCGGATAAACCTTTATCTAAACCATCCTGAAGAAACTGTAAAATTCTCGGAATTCTAAAAGAATGCCAAGAAAAATGATGAGAAAGACACCAAGAAATATAAGTCTTCCAGACTCTATAATATATCTCTCTAGATACAGATTTTCGAGCCTGTAACATAGTATTAATCACAGAGTCAGAGAAACCTCTTTGACCAAGAATCAAGCGTTCAATCTCCATACCTTTAAATTTAAGGATTTGAGATCCTGATGGAAAAAAGGACCTTGCGACAGAAGGTCTGGTCTTAGCGGAAGAGTCCACGGATGGCAAGAGGCCATCCGGACAAGATCCGCATACCAAAACCTGTGAGGCCATGCCGGAGCTACCAGCAGAACAAACGAGCATTCCTTCAGAATCTTGGAGATTACTCTTGGAAGAAGAACTAGAGGCGGAAAGATATAGGCAGGATGATACTTCCAAGGAAGTGATAATGCATCCACTGCTTCCGCCTGAGGATCCCGGGATCTGGACAGATACCTGGGAAGTTTCTTGTTTAGATGAGACGCCATCAGATCTATTTCTGGAAGCTCCCACATTTGAACAATCTGAAGAAATACCTCTGGGTGAAGAGACCATTCGCCCGGATGCAACGTTTGGCGACTGAGATAATCCGCTTCCCAATTGTCTATACCCGGGATATGAACCGCAGAGATTAGACAGGAGCTGGATTCCGCCCAAACCAGAATTCGAGATACTTCTTTCATAGCCAGAGGACTGTGAGTCCCTCCTTGATGATTGATGTATGCCACAGTTGTGACATTGTCTGTCTGAAAACAAATGAACGATTCTCTCTTCAGAAGAGGCCAAGACTGAAGAGCTCTGAAAATTGCACGGAGTTCCAAAATATTGATCGGTAATCTCACCTCCTGAGATTCCCAAACTCCTTGTGCCGTCAGAGATCCCCACACAGCTCCCCAACCTGTAAGACTTGCATCTGTTGAAATTACAGTCCAGGTTGGAAGAACAAAAGAAGCCCCCTGAATTAAACGATGGTGCTCAGTCCACCACGTTAGAGAGTGTCGTACAAGCATGTGAAAACGAGCAAAGGGGATCGCGTCCGATGCAGCAGTCATAAGACCTAGAATTTCCATGCATAAGGCTACCGAAGGGAATGATTGTGACTGAAGGTTTCGACAAGCTGAAATCAATTTTAGACGTCTCTTGTCTGTCAAAGACAGAGTCATGGACACTGAATCTATCTGGAAACCCAGAAAGGTTACCCTTGTCTGAGGAATCAATGAACTTTTTAGTGAATTGATCCTCCAACCATGATCTTGAAGAAACAACACAAGTCGATTCGTATGAGATTCTGCTAAATGTAAAGACTGAGCAAGTACCAAGATATCGTCCAAATAAGGAAATACCACAATACCCTGTTCTCTGATTACAGACAGAAGGGCACCGAGAACCTTTGTAAAAATTCTTGGAGCTGTAGCTAGGCCAAACGGCAGAGCCACAAACTGGTAATGCTTGTCCAGAAAAGAGAATCTCAGGAACTGATAATGATCTGGATGAATCGGAATATGCAGATATGCATCCTGTAAATCTATTGTGGACATATAATGCCCTTGCTGAACAAAAGGCAAGATAGTTCTTACAGTTACCATTTTGAACGTTGGTATCCTTACATAACGATTCAATATTTTTAGATCCAGAACTGGTCTGAAGGAATTCTCCTTCTTTGGTACAATGAAGAGATTCGAATAAAACCCCAGCCCCTGTTCCAGAACTGGAACTGGCATAATTACTCCAGCCAACTCTAGATCTGAAACACATTTCAGAAATGCTTGAGCTTTCACTGGATTTACTGGGACACGGGAAAGAAAAAAATCTCTTTGCAGGAGGTCTTATCTTGAAACCAATTATGTACCCTTCTGAAACAATGTTCTGAATCCAAAGATTGTGAACAGAATTGATCCAAATTTCTTTGAAAAAACGTAACCTGCCCCCTACCAGCTGAGCTGGAATGAGGGCCGCACCTTCATGTGGACTTAGAAGCTGGCTTTGCTTTTCTAGAAGGCTTGGATTTATTCCAGACTGGAGATGGTTTCCAAACTGAAACTGCTCCTGAGGATGAAGGATCAGGTTTTTGTTCTTTGTTGAAACGAAAGGAACGAAAACGATTATTAGCCCTGTTTTTACCCTTAGATTTTTTATCCTGTGGTAAAAAAGTTCCTTTCCCACCAGTAACAGTTGAGATAATAGAATCCAACTGAGAACCAAATAATTTGTTACCCTGGAAAGAAATGGAAAGTAGAGTCGATTTAGAAGACATATCAGCATTCCAAGTTTTAAGCCATAAAGCTCTTCTAGCTAAAATAGCTAAAGACATAAACCTGACATCAACTCTGATAATATCAAAAATGGCATCACAGATAAAATTATTAGCATGTTGAAGAATAATAATATTATGAGAATCATGATCTGTTACTTGTTGCGCTAAAGTTTCCAACCAAAAAGTTGAAGCTGCAGCAACATCAGCCAATGTTATAGCAGGTCTAAGAAGATTACCTGAACACAGATAAGATTTTCTTAGAAAGGATTCAATTTTCCTATCTAAAGGATCCTTAAACGAAGTACTATCTGACGTAGGAATAGTAGTACGTTTAGCAAGGGTAGAAATAGCCCCATCAACTTTAGGGATTTTGTCCCAAAATTCTAATCTGTCAGACGGCACAGGATACAATTGCTTAAAACGTTTAGAAGGAGTAAATGAATTACCCAAATTATTCCATTCTCTGGAAATTACTTCAGAAATAGCACCAGGAACAGGAAAAACTTCTGGAATAACCACAGGAGATTTAAAGACCTTATCTAAACGTTTAGATTTAGTATCAAGAGGACCAGAATCCTCAATTTCTAAAGCAATTAGTACTTCTTTAAGTAAAGAACGAATAAATTCCATTTGAAATAAATATGAAGATTTATCAGCATCAACCTCTGAAACAGAATCCTCTGAACCAGAAGAGTCATTAGAATCAGAATGATGATGTTCATTTAAAAATTCATCTGTATAAAGAGAAGTTTTAAAAGATTTTTTATGTTTACTAGAAGGAGGAATAACAGACATAGCCTTCTTGATGGATTCAGAAACAAAATCTCTTATGTTATCAGGAACATTCTGAACATTAGATGTTGATGGAACTGCAACAGGTAATGGTACATTACTAAAGGAAATATTATCTGCATTAACAAGTTTGTCATTACAATTAATACAAACAACAGCTGGAGGAATAGCTACCAAAAGTTTACAGCAGATACACTTAGCTTTGGTAGTTCCAGCACCAGACAGCGATTTTCCTGAAGTATCTTCTGACTCAGATGCAACGTGAGACATCTTGCAATATGTAAGAGAAAAAACAACATATAAAGCAAAATTGATCAAATTCCTTAAATGACAGTTTCAGGAATGGGAAAAAATGCCAAGGAACAAGCTTCTAGCAACCAGAAGCAAAGAAAAAATGAGACTGAAATAATGTGGAGACAAAAGCGACGCCCATATTTTTTTAGCGCAAAATAAGACGCCCACATTATTTGGCGCCTAAATGGGAAAAAAGTCAAATTTTTAAGGTAAGAAAAATATTTGATTCAAGTGCATTATCCCAAATATGAAACTGACTGTCTGAAAATAAGGAATGTTGAACATCCTGAGTCAAGGCAAATAAATGTTTGAATACATATATTTAGAACTTTATTAAAAAAGTGCCCAACCATAGCTTAGAGTGTCACAGAAAATAAGACTTACTTACCCCAGGACACTCATCTACATGTTTGTAGAAAGCCAAACCAGTACTGAAACGAAAATCAGCAGAGGTAATGGTATATATATATATAAGAGTATATCGTCGATCTGAAAAGGGAGGTAAGAGATGAATCTCTACGACCGATAACAGAGAACCTATGAAATAGACCCCGTAGAAGGAGATCATTGAATTCAAACAGGCAATACTCTCCTCACAACCCTCTGACATTCACTGCACGCTGAGAGGAAAACCGGGCTCCAACCTGCTGCGGAGCGCATATCAACGTAGAATCTAGCACAAACTTACTTCACCACCTCCATAGGAGGCAAAGTTTGTAAAACTGAATTGTGGGTGTGGTGAGGGGTGTATTTATAGGCATTTTAAGGTTTGGGAAACTTTGCCCCTCCTGGTAGGAATGTATATCCCATACGTCACTAGCTCATGGACTCTTGCTAATTACATGAAAGAAAACATAATTTATGCTTACCTGATAAATTTATTTCTCTTGTAGTGTGTTCAGTCCACGGGTCATCCATTACTTATGGGATACCAATACCAAAGCTAAAGTACACGGATGATGGGAGGGACAAGGCAGGGATTAAGCGGAAGGAACCACTGTCTGAAGAACCCAGGTTTAGTACGCAGGACTACCTTGTCTGAATGAAAAATCAGATAAGGAGAATCACAATGTAAGGCAGATAACTCAGAGACTCTTCGAGCAAAGGAAATAGCCATCAAAAACAAAACTTTCCAAGATAAAAGCTTAATATCAATGGAATGAAGGGGTTCAAACGGAACACCCTGAAGAACTTTAAGAATCAAGTTTAAGCTCCACGGAGGAGCAACAGCTTTAAACACAGGCTTAATCCTGGCCAAAGCCTGACAAAAAGCCTGGACGTCTGGATTCTCTGCCAGACGCTTGTGTAAAAGAATAGACAGAGCAGAAATCTGTCCCTTTAGTGAACTAGCGGATAAGCCCTTTTCTAAACCCTCTTGTAGAAAAGACAATATCCTAGGAATCCTAACCTTACTCCATGAGTAACTCTTGGATTCACACCAATATAAATATTTACGCCATATCTTGTGGTAAATTTTTCTGGTAACATGTTTCCGAGCCTGTATTAATGTATCAATAACCGAATCTGAAAACCCCCGCTTTGAGAGAATCAAGCGTTCAATTTCCAAGCAGTCAGCTTCAGATAAATTAGGTTTGGATGGTTGAAAGGACCCTGAATTAGAAGGTCCTGCCTCAGGGGTAGAGACCATGGTGGACAGGACGACATGTCCACTAGGTCTGCATACCAAGTCCTGCGTGGCCACGCAGGCGCTATCAGAATCACCGATGCTCTCTCCTGTTTGATCCTGGCAATCAGTCGAGGTAGCATCGGAAAAGGTGGAAACACATAAGCTATGTTGAAAACCCAAGGGGCTGCTAGCGCATCTACCAGCACCGCTCCCGGGTCCCTGGACCTGGATCCGTAACAAGGAAGCATGGCGTTCTGGCGAGATGCCATGAGATCCAGATCCGGTTTGCCCCAACGAAGAATCAGTTGAGCAAATACCTCCGGGTGAAGTTCCCACTCCCCCGGATGAAAAGTCTGGCGACTTAGAAAATCCGCCTCCCAGTTCTCCACGCCTGGGATGTAGATCGCTGACAGGTGGCAAGAGTGAGACTCTGCCCAGCGAATAATCTTCGAGACTTCCAACATCGCTAGGGAACTCCTGGTTCCCCCTTGATGATTGATGTAAGCCACAGTCGTGATGTTGTCAGACTGAAATCTGATGAACCTCAGTGTTGCTAACTGAGGCCAAGCTAGAAGAGCATTGAATATTGCTCTTAATTCTAGAATGTTTATTGGGAGGAGTTTCTCCTCCTGAGTCCACGATCCCTGAGCCTTCAGGGAGTTCCAGACTGCTCCCCAGCCTAGGAGGCTGGCATCTGTTGTTACAATCGTCCAATCTGGTCTGTGAAAAGTCATTCCTTTGGACAGATGAACCCGTGATAACCACCAGAGAAGAGAATCTCTGGTCTCCTGGTCCAGATTTAGCAAAGGGGACAGTTTGAAAACTTGACGCTTGTATCAGAATGTCGTCTAGGTACGGAGCCACCGCTATTACAGATTGACTTTTCAAAGTAATATCAATACAATTGGTACACATATTTCTATTGGGCTCCACAACGGCTTTTAAACATAATGAACAAGCAGATTCCTCTGTATCAGACATGTTTAAACAGACTAGCAATGAAGCTAGCAAGCTTGGAAATTACTTTCAATAAGTTCGCAAGCAATATAAAAAAACGCTGCAGCGCTTTTAAAAAACATAGTTGAATAACAAAGAACTAATTCAGTTATAGTCAACAATTCTTTAAATGTATTAATTAACAGAGGATTGCACCCATTAGCAACAGGATTAACCCCTCAGTACCCCAAAAAAATGGATATCAAATTAATATTAAGCGTTTTTATCACAGTCTAACACACTGTCACAGGTCTGCTGTGACTGATTACCTCCCTCAAAAACGAATATTGAAGACCCCTGAGCTCTCTAGAGACGTCCTGGATCAAGGAGGAAGAAGCAGGAAGACTGTGCTAGAATTTTAACTGCGCAACAAGGCGCTAAAAAAGGCCCCTCCCGCTCATTTACAACAGAGGGAGACCTGATATAACGGTTTCTATGCAGAAATATACGTTAGTCATGTGGAAAGAAATTCATGCCCAAAAGGATTTATCACCAAAGTACCTCACAAAACGAATAACATGCCAGTAAACGTTTTGAAAACAAACTTCTTTTAATGTCGTGCAAAGTTATCACTAAGCCTGCTACCAGTCGCTTCCACTGCAGATAAGGCTTAAGCATTATTTCAGTATCAACAGTATTTTCTCAGTCAAATTCTAGTCCCTAGAAAATAACTCTACTGTGCATACATTTATCAGCCTGATACCAGTCACTACTACTGCATTTAAGGCTGTACTTACATCATACGGGTAACAGCAGTGTTTTCTTAGTCAATTCCATTCCCAGAAAATATTGTACTGCACATACCTCATTTGCGGAGGACCCCGCATGCTATTCCCATGTTCTGAAGTTACCCCACTCCTCAGAATGTCGAGAACAGCCAGTGGATCTTAGTTACGCCTGCTAAGATCATAGAAAACGCAGGCAGTTTCTTCTTCCAAATACTGCCTGAGATAGAAAAAACATAATTTATGTAAGAACTTACCTGATAAATTCATTTCTTTCATATTAGCAAGAGTCCATGAGCTAGTGACGTATGGGATATACATTCCTACCAGGAGGGGCAAAGTTTCCCAAACCTCAAAATGCCTATAAATACACCCCTCACCACACCCACAATTCAGTTTAACGAATAGCCAAGAAGTGGGGTGATAAGAAAAAAGTGCGAAAGCATATAAAATAAGGAATTGGAATAATTGTGCTTTATACAAAAAAATCATAACCACCACAAAAAAGGGCGGGCCTCATGGACTCTTGCTAATATGAAAGAAATGAATTTATCAGGTAAGTTCTTACATAAATTATGTTTTCTTTCATGTAATTAGCAAGAGTCCATGAGCTAGTGACGTATGGGATAATGATTACCCAAGATGTGGATCTTTCCACACAAGAGTCACTAGAGAGGGAGGGATAAAATAAAGACAGCCAATTCCTGCTGAAAATAATCCACACCCAAAATAAAGTTTAATGAAAAACATAAGCAGAAGATTCAAACTGAAACCGCTGCCTGAAGTACTTTTCTACCAAAAACTGCTTCAGAAGAAGAAAATACATCAAAATGGTAGAATTTAGTAAAAGTATGCAAAGAGGACCAAGTTGCTGCTTTGCAAATCTGATCAACCGAAGCTTCATTCCTAAACGCCCAGGAAGTAGAAACTGACCTAGTAGAATGAGCTGTAATCCTCTGAGGCGGAGTTTTACCCGACTCAACATAGGCAAGATGAATTAAAGATTTCAACCAAGATGCCAAAGAAATGGCAGAAGCTTTCTGGCCTTTTCTAGAACCGGAAAAGATGACAAATAGACTAGAAGTCTTTCGGAAAGATTTAGTAGCTTCAACATAATATTTCAAAGCTCTAACAACATCCAAAGAATGCAACGATTTCTCCTTAGAATTCTAAGGATTAGGACATAATGAAGGAACCACAATTTCTCTACTAATGTTGTTGGAATTCACAACTTTAGGTAAAAATTCAAAAGAAGTTCGCAACACCGCCTTATCCTGATGAAAAATCAGAAAAGGAGACTCACAAGAAAGAGCAGATAATTCAGAAACTCTTCTGGCAGAAGAGATGGCCAAAAGGAACAAAACTTTCCAAGAAAGTAATTTAATGTCCAATGAATGCATAGGTTCAAATGGAGGAGCTTGAAGAGCCCCCAGAACCAAATTCAAACTCCAAGGAGGAGAAATTGACTTAATGACAGGTTTTATACGAACCAAAGCTTGTACAAAACAATGAATATCAGGAAGAATAGCAATCTTTCTGTGAAAAAGAACAGAAAGAGCAGAGATTTGTCCTTTCAAGGAACTTGCGGACAAACCCTTATCTAAACCATCCTGAAGAAACTGTAATATTCTCGGTATTCTAAAAGAATACCAAGAAAAATGATGAGAAAGACACCAAGAAATATAAGTCTTCCAGACTCTATAATATATCTCTCTAGATACAGATTTACGAGCCTGTAACAAAGTATTAATCACAGAGTCAGAGAAACTTCTTTGACCAAGAATCAAGCGTTCAATCTCCATACCTTTAAATTTAAGGATTTCAGATCCTGATGGAAAAAAGGACCTTGAGACAGAAGGTCTGGTCTTAATGGAAGAGTCCACGGTTGGCAAGAGGCCATCCGGACAAGATCCGCATACCAAAACCTGTGAGGCCATGCCGGAGATACCAGCAGAACAAACGAGCATTCCTTCAGAATCTTGGAGATTACTCTTTGAAGAAGAACTAGAGGCGGAAAGATATAGGCAGGATGATACTTCCAAGGAAGTGATAATGCATCCACTGCCTCCGCCTGAGGATCCCGGGATCTGGACAGATACCTGGGAAGTTTCTTGTTTAGATGAGACGCCATCAGATCTATTTCTGGAAGTTCCCACATTTGAACAATCTGAAGAAATACCTCTGGGTGAAGAGACCATTCGTCCGGATGCAACGTTTGGGGACTGAGATAATCCGCTTCCCAATTGTCTATACCTGGGATATGAACCGCAGAGATTAGACAGGAGCTGGATTCCGCCCAAACCAAAATTCAAGATACTTCTTTCATAGCCAGAGGACTGTGAGTCCCTCCTTGATGATTGATGTATGCCACAGTTGTGACATTGTCTGTCTGAAAACAAATGAACGATTCTGTCTTCAGAAGAGGCCAAAACTGAAGAGCTCTGAAAATTGCACGGAGTTCCAAAATATTGATCGGTAATCTCACCTCCTGAGATTCCCAAACTCCTTGTGCCGTCAGAGATCCCCACACAGCTCCCCAACCTGTGAGACTTGCATCTGTTGAAATTACAGTCCAGGTCGGAAGCACAAAAGAAGCCCCCTGAATTAAACGATGGTGATCTGTCCACCATGTTAGAGAGTGCCGAACAATCGGTTTTAAAGATATTGTTTGAGATATCTTCGTGTAATCCTTGCACCATTGCTTCAGCATACAGAGCTGAAGAGGTCGCATGTGAAAACGAGCAAAGGGGATCGCGTCCGATGCAGCAGTCATAAGACCTAGAATTTCCATGCATAAGGCTACCGAAGGGAATGATTGTGACTGAAGGTTTCGACAAGCTGCAATCAATTTTAGACGTCTCTTGTCTGTTAAAGACAGAGTCATGGACACTGAATCCATCTGGAAACCCAGAAAGGTTACCCTTGTCTGAGGAATCAAAGAACTTTTTGGTAAATTGATCCTCCAACCATGATCTTGAAGAAACAACACAAGTCGATTCGTATGAGATTCTGCTAAATGTAAAGACTGAGCAAGTACCAAGATATCGTCCAAATAAGGAAATACCACAATACCCTGTTCTCTGATTACAGACAGAAGGGCACCGAGAACCTTTGTAAAAATTCTTGGAGCTGTAGCTAGGCCAAACGGCAGAGCCACAAACTGGTAATGCTTGTCCAGAAAAGAGAATCTCAGGAACTGAAAATGATCTGGATGAATCGGAATATGCAGATATGCATCCTGTAAATCTATTGTGGACATATAATTCCCTTGCAGAACAAAAGGCAAGATAGTCCTTATAGTTACCATTTTGAACGTTGGTATCCTTACATAACGATTCAATATTTTTAGATCCAGAACTGGTCTGAAGGAATTCTCCTTCTTTGGTACAATGAAGAGATTTGAATAAAACCCCATCCCCTGTTCCTGAACTGGAACTGGCATAATTACTCCAGTCAACTCTAGATCTGAAACACATTTCAGAAATGCTTGAGCTTTTACTGGATTTACTGGGACACGGGAAAGAAAAAATCTCTTTGCAGGAGGTCTTATCTTGAAACCAATTCTGTACCCTTCTGAAACAATGTTCTGAATCCAAAGATTGTGAACAGAATTGATCCAAATTTCCTTGAAAAAACGTAACCTGCCCCCTACCAGCTGAGCTGGAATGAGGGCCGCACCTTCATGTGGACTTAGAAGCAGGCTTTGCCTTTCTAGCTGGCTTGGATTTATTCCAGACTGGAGATGGTTTCCAAACTGAAACTGCTCCTGAGGATGAAGGATCAGGCTTTTGTTCTTTGTTGAAACGAAAGGAACGAAAACGATTATTAGCTCTACTTTTACCTTTAGATTTTTTATCCTGTGGTAAAAAAGTTCCTTTCCCACCAGTAACAGTTGAAATGATGGAATCCAACTGAGAACCAAATAATTTGTTACCCTGGAAAGAAATAGAAAGTAAAGTTGATTTAGAAGCCATATCAGCATTCCAAGTTTTAAGCCATAAAGCTCTTCTAGCTAAAATAGCTAGAGACATAAACCTGACATCAACTCTGATAATATCAAAAATGGCATCACAGATAAAATTATTAGCATGCTGAAGAAGAATAATAATGTCATGAGAATCACGATGTGTTACTTGTTGCGCTAAAGTTTCCAACCAAAAAGTTGAAGCTGCAGCAACATCAGCCAAAGATATAGCAGGTCTAAGAAGATTACCTGAACACAGATAAGCTTTTCTTAGAAAGGACTCAATTTTCCTATCTAGAGGATCCTTAAACGAAGTACCATCTGACGTAGGAATAGTAGTACGTTTAGCAAGGGTAGAAATAGCCCCATCAACTTTAGGGATTTTGTCCCAAAATTCTAATCTGTCAGACGGCACAGGATATAAATGCTTAAAACGTTTAGAAGGAGTAAATGAATTACCCAATTTATCCCATTCTTTGGAAATTACTGCAGAAATAGCATTAGGAACAGGAAAAACTTCTGGAATAACCACAGGAGCTTTAAATACCTTATCTAAACGTTTAGAATTAGTATCAAGAGGACTAGAATCCTCTATTTCTAAAGCAATTAGAACTTCTTTAAGTAAAGAACGAATAAATTCCATTTTAAATAAATATGAAGATTTATCAGCATCAACCTCAGAGACAGAATCCTCTGAACCAGAGGAGTCATCAGAATCAGAATGATGATGTTCATTTAAAAATTCATCTGTAGGGAGAGAAGTTTTAAAAGATTTTTTACGTTTACTAGAAGGAGAAATAACAGACATAGCCTTCTTTATGGATTCAGAAACAAAATCTCTTATATTATCAGGAACATTCTGCACCTTAGATGTTGAGGGAACTGCAACAGGCAATGGTACTTTACTAAAGGAAATATTATCTGCTTTAACAAGTTTGTCATGACAATCAATACAAACAACAGCTGGAGAAATAGCTACCAAAAGTTTACAGCAGATACACTTAGCTTTGGTAGATTCAGCACTTGACAGCGATTTTCCTGTAGTATCTTCTGGCTCAGATGCAACGTGAGACATCTTGCAATATGTAAGAGAAAAAACAACATATAAAGCAAAATTGATCAAATTCCTTAAATGACAGTTTCAGGAATGGGAAAGAATGCCAAAGAACAAGCTTCTAGCAACCAGAAGCAATAAAAAATGAGACTTAAATAATGTGGAGACAAAAGCGACGCCCATATTTTTTCGCGCCAAATAAGACGCCCACATTATTTGGCGCCTAAATGCTTTTTGGCGCCAAAAATGACGCCACATCCGGAACGCCGACATTTTTGGCGCGAAATAACGTCAAAGAATGACGCAACTTCCGGCGACACGTATGACGCCGGAAACGGAAATAGAATTTTTGCGCCAAAAAAGTCCGCGCCAAGAATGACGCAATAAAATGAAGCATTTTCAGCCCCCGCGAGCCTAACAGCCCACAGGGAAAAAGTCAAATTGTAAGGTAAGAAAAAATGGTCAAATCAAAATGCATTATCCCAAATATGAAACTGACTGTCTGAAAATAAGGAAAGTTGAACATTCTGAGTCAAGGCAAATAAATGTTTGAATACATATATTTAGAACTTTATAAACAAAGTGCCCAACCATAGCTTGGAGTGTCACAAAAAATAAGACTTACTTACCCCAGGACACTCATCTACATATAGCAGATAGCCAAACCAGTACTGAAACGAGAATCAGCAGAGGTAATGGTATATATAAGAGTATATCGTCGATCTGAAAAGGGAGGTAAGAGATGAATCTCTACGACCGATAACAGAGAACCTATGAAATAGACCCCTTAGAAGGAGATCACTGCATTCAAATAGGCAATACTCTCCTCACATCCCTCTGACATTCACTGCACGCTGAGAGGAAAACCGGGCTCCAACTTGCTGCGGAGCGCATATCAACGTAGAATCTAGCACAAACTTACTTCACCACCTCCATCGGAGGCAAAGTTTGTAAAACTGAATTGTGGGTGTGGTGAGGGGTGTATTTATAGGCATTTTGAGGTTTGGGAAACTTTGCCCCTCCTGGTAGGAATGTATATCCCATACGTCACTAGCTCATGGACTCTTGCTAATTACATGAAAGAAATGAAGATTTATCAGCATCAATCTCTGAAACAGAATCCTCTGAACCAGAAGAGTCATCAGAATCAGAATGATGATGTTCATTTAAAAATTCATCTGTAGGGAGAGAAGTTTTAAAAGATTTTTTACGTTTACTAGAAGGAGAAATAACAGACATAGCCTTCTTGATGGATTCAGAAACAAAATCTCTTATGTTATCAGGAACATTCTGCACCTTAGATGTTGAAGGAACTGCAACAGACAATGGTACTTTACTAAAGGAAATATTATCTGCATTAACAAGTTTGTCATGACAATTAATACAAACAACAGCCGGAGGAATAGCTACCAAAAGTTTACAGCAGATACACTTAGCTTTGGTAGATCCAGCACTAGACAGCGATTTTCCTGTAGTATCTTCTGACTCAGATGCAACGTGAGACATCTTGCAATATGTAAGAGAAAAAACAACATATAAAGCAAAATAGATCAAATTCCTTATATGACAGTTTCAGGAATGGGAAAAAATGCCAAAGAACAAGCTTCTAGCAACCAGAAGCAATGAAAAATGACTTAAATAATGTGGAGACAAAAGCGACGCCCATATTTTTTAGCGCCAAATAAGACGCCCACATTATTTGGCGCATAAATGCTTTTGGCGCCAAAAATGACGCCACATCCGGAACGCCGACATTTTTGGCGCAAAATAACGTCAAAAAATGACGCAACTTCCGGCGACACGTATGACGCCGGAAACGGAAAATAATGTTTGCGCCAAAAAAGTCAGCGCCAAGAATGACGCAATAAAATGAAGCATTTTCAGCCCCCGCGAGCCTAACAGCCCACAGGGAAAAAAGAGTCAAATTTTTGAAGGTAAGAAAAAATGAATAATTCAAATGCATAATCCCAAATATGAAACAGACTGTCTGAAAAATAAGGAAAGTTGAACATTCTGAGTCAAGGCAAATAAATGTTTGAATACATATATTTAGAACTTTATAAACAAAGTGCCCAACCATAGCTTAGAGTGTCACAGAAAATAAGATTTACTTACCCCAGGACACTCATCTACATGTTTGTAGAAAGCCAAACCAGTACTGAAACGAGAATCAGTAGAGGTAATGGTATATATAAGAGTATATCGTCGATCTGAAAAGGGAGGTAAGAGATGAATCTCTACGACCGATAACAGAGAACCTATGAAATAGACCCCGTAGAAGGAGATCACTGCATTCAAATAGGCAATACTCTCCTCACATCCCTCTGACATTCACTGCACGCTGAGAGGAAAACCGGGCTCCAACTTGCTGCGGAGCGCATATCAACGTAGAATCTAGCACAAACTTACTTCACCACCTCCATCGGAGGCAAAGTTTGTAAAACTGAATTGTGGGTGTGGTGAGGGGTGTATTTATAGGCATTTTGAGGTTTGGGAAACTTTGCCCCTCCTGGTAGGAATGTATATCCCATACGTCACTAGCTCATGGACTCTTGCTAATTACATGAAAGAAACAGCACACTCCGGTGCCATTTAAAATAACAAACTTTTGATTGAAGAATAATTAAGTAAAAACTCCAACTCCTCCCGCGACCTCCTTTGTTGAGGGTTGCAAGAGAATGACTGGATATGACATGTGAGGGGAGGAGCTATATAGCAGCTCTGCTTGGGTGATCCTCTTGCAACTTCCTGTTGGGAAGGAGAATATATCCCATAAGTAATGGATGACCCGTGGACTGAACACACTTAACAAGAGAAATGAGGCCTCCTCCCTCAGTACACTAGAGTGAAGGGGCCTTCCTGACTAGATTTAGGTGTCTAAAGCAAGCCAGATCAATAAAAAACGTCCCCAAGTGTATATGAGCTTATAAAACATTTCAATTGCCATCATATTGTAATAAAAAACAATCGATTTGGCCCCTGACAGTGTCTACCAGCATAAAAATCAAAAAGGGGAAGCCTGTTATCTTTTTTGCTGAGGTGAAAGAAAAATGGCTTACCGTTTTCCCTGAGGGGAAAAATGACTGTCATCTAGCATTAGCCTGTGTTGTTAGATAGAAGGAGACTAGTCATACCTGAAGCAGATAAGTCTGCAAACTGTTACCCCCAACTGAAGTTCTCTGGTTTCAACAGTCCTGCGTGGTAACAGAAATGGATTTTAGTTACTTGTGCTAAAATCATAGCCCTCTTAAACAGAAATCTTCATCACTTTTCTGTTGTAGAGTAAATAGTACAAGCCAGCACTATTTTAAAATAAACTCTTGATAGAAGAATAAAAAACTACAACTAACACCACAAACTCCTCACCATCCCCGTGGAGATGCTACTTGTTCAGAGCGGCAAGGAGAATGACTGGGGGGTGGAACCAGAGGGGGAGCTATATGGACAGCTCTTGCTGTGTGCTCTCCTTGCCTTTCCCTGTGGGGGAGAATGTTTCCCACAAGTAATGGATGACGCCGTGGACCGGACACACCAATGTTGGAGAAATTGGAATCCACATGGATGCATTTCAGTTTTAACATGTATTAGCAAAAATGCTTCTAATAAAATCTATAGCTGTAACAAAAGTGTATTTAAAGGGACAGTCAAGTCCAGAAAAAACTTTCATGATTCAAATAGGGCATGTAATTAATTTTAAACAACTTTCCAATTTACTTTTATCACCAATTTTGCTTTAATCTCTTAGTTGAAAGCTAAAGCTCGGAGGTTCATATGCTAATTTCTTAGACCGTGAAGGCCGCCTTTAATCGAAATACATTTTGACCGTTTTTTCACCACTGGAGGGCGTTAGTTCATGTGTTTAATATAGATAACATTGAGCTCATGCATGTGAATTTACCGAGGAGTGAGCACTGATTGGCTAAAAACAGAATTTATGTTTACCTGATAAATTACTTTCTCCAACGGTGTGTCCGGTCCACGGCGTCATCCTTACTTGTGGGATATTCTCTTCCCCAACAGGAAATGGCAAAGAGCCCAGCAAAGCTGGTCACATGATCCCTCCTAGGCTCCGCCTACCCCAGTCATTCGACCGACGTTAAGGAGGAATATTTGCATAGGAGAAACCATATGATACCGTGGTGACTGTAGTTAAAGAAAATAAATTATCAGACCTGATTAAAAAACCAGGGCGGGCCGTGGACCGGACACACCGTTGGAGAAAGTAATTTATCAGGTAAACATAAATTCTGTTTTCTCCAACATAGGTGTGTCCGGTCCACCGCGTCATCCTTACTTGTGGGAACCAATACCAAAGCTTTAGGACACGGATGATGGGAGGGAGCAAATCAGGTCACCTAGATGGAAGGCACCACGGCTTGCAAAACCTTTCTCCCAAAAATAGCCTCAGAAGAAGCAAAAGTATCAAACTTGTAAAATTTGGTAAAAGTGTGCAGTGAAGACCAAGTCGCTGCCCTACATATCTGATCAACAGAAGCCTCGTTCTTGAAGGCCCATGTGGAAGCCACAGCCCTAGTGGAATGAGCTGTGATTCTTTCGGGAGGCTGCCGTCCGGCAGTCTCGTAAGCCAATCTGATGATGCTTTTAATCCAAAAAGAGAGAGAGGTAGAAGTTGCTTTTTGACCTCTCCTTTTACCGGAATAAACAACAAACAAGGAAGATGTTTGTCTAAAATCCTTTGTAGCATCTAAATAGAATTTTAGAGCGCGAACAACATCCAAATTGTGCAACAAACGTTCCTTCTTCGAAACTGGTTTCGGACACAGAGAAGGTACGATAATCTCCTGGTTAATGTTTTTGTTAGAAACAACTTTTGGAAGAAAACCAGGTTTAGTACGTAAAACCACCTTATCTGCATGGAACACCAGATAAGGAGGAGAACACTGCAGAGCAGATAATTCTGAAACTCTTCTAGCAGAAGAAATTGTAACCAAAAACAAAACTTTCCAAGATAATAACTTAATATCAACGGAATGTAAGGGTTCAAACGGAACCCCCTGAAGAACTGAAAGAACTAAGTTGAGACTCCAAGGAGGAGTCAAAGGTTTGTAAACAGGCTTGATTCTAACCAGAGCCTGAACAAAGGCTTGAACATCTGGCACAGCTGCCAGCTTTTTGTGAAGTAACACAGACAAGGCAGAAATCTGTCCCTTCAGGGAACTTGCAGATAATCCTTTTTCCAATCCTTCTTGAAGGAAGGATAGAATCTTAGGAATCTTAACCTTGTCCCAAGGGAATCCTTTAGATTCACACCAACAGATATATTTTTTCCAAATTTTGTGGTAAATCTTTCTAGTTACAGGCTTTCTGGCCTGAACAAGAGTATCGATAACAGAATCTGAGAACCCTCGCTTCGATAAGATCAAGCGTTCAATCTCCAAGCAGTCAGCTGGAGTGAGACCAGATTCGGATGTTCGAACGGACCTTGAACAAGAAGGTCTCGTCTCAAAGGTAGCTTCCATGGTGGAGCCGATGACATATTCACCAGATCTGCATACCAAGTCCTGCGTGGCCACGCAGGAGCTATCAAGATCACCGACGCCCTTTCCTGATTGATCCTGGCTACCAGCCTGGGGATGAGAGGAAACGGCGGGAATACATAAGCTAGTTTGAAGGTCCAAGGTGCTACTAGTGCATCCACTAGAGCCGCCTTGGGATCCCTGGATCTGGACCCGTAGCAAGGAACTTTGAAGTTCTGACGAGAGGCCATCAGATCCATGTCTGGAATGCCCCACAGTTGAGTGACTTGGGCAAAGATTTCCGGATGGAGTTCCCACTCCCCCGGATGCAATGTCTGACGACTCAGAAAATCCGCTTCCCAATTTTCCACTCCTGGGATGTGGATAGCAGACAGGTGGCAGGAGTGAGACTCCGCCCATAGAATGATTTTGGTCACTTCTTCCATCGCCAGGGAACTCCTTGTTCCCCCCTGATGGTTGATGTACGCAACAGTTGTCATGTTGTCTGATTGAAACCGTATGAACTTGGCCCTCGCTAGCTGAGGCCAAGCCTTGAGAGCATTGAATATCGCTCTCAGTTCCAGAATATTTATCGGTAGAAGAGATTCTTCCCGAGACCAAAGACCCTGAGCTTTCAGGGATCCCCAGACCGCGCCCCAGCCCATCAGACTGGCGTCGGTCGTGACAATGACCCACTCTGGTCTGCGGAAGGTCATCCCTTGTGACAGGTTGTCCAGGGACAGCCACCAACGGAGTGAGTCTCTGGTCCTCTGATTTACTTGTATCCTCGGAGACAAGTTTGTATAGTCCCCATTCCACTGACTGAGCATGCACAGTTGTAATGGTCTTAGATGAATGCGCGCAAAAGGAACTATGTCCATTGCCGCTACCATCAAACCTATCACTTCCATGCACTGCGCTATGGAAGGAAGAGGAACGGAATGAAGTATCCGACAAGAGTCTAGAAGTTTTGTTTTTCTGGCCTCTGTCAGAAAAATCCTCATTTCTAAGGAGTCTATTATTGTTCCCAAGAAGGGAACCCTTGTTGACGGAGATAGAGAACTCTTTTCCACGTTCACTTTCCATCCATGAGATCTGAGAAAGGCCAGGACGATGTCCGTGTGAGCCTTTGCTTGAGGAAGGGACGACGCTTGAATCAGAATGTCGTCCAAGTAAGGTACTACAGCAATGCCCCTTGGTCTTAGCACAGCTAGAAGGGACCCTAGTACCTTTGTGAAAATCCTTGGAGCAGTGGCTAATCCGAAAGGAAGCGCCACGAACTGGTAATGCTTGTCCAGGAATGCGAACCTTAGGAACCGATGATGTTCCTTGTGGATAGGAATATGTAGATACGCATCCTTTAAATCCACCGTGGTCATGAATTGACCTTCCTGGATGGAAGGAAGAATTGTTCGAATGGTTTCCATTTTGAACGATGGAACCTTGAGAAACTTGTTTAAGATCTTGAGATCTAAGATTGGTCTGAACGTTCCCTCTTTTTTGGGAACTATGAACAGATTGGAGTAGAACCCCATCCCTTGTTCTCCTAATGGAACAGGATGAATCACTCCCATTTTTAACAGGTCTTCTACACAACGTAAGAATGCCTGTCTTTTTATGTGGTCTGAAGACAACTGAGACCTGTGGAACCTCCCCCTTGGGGGAAGCCCCTTGAATTCCAGAAGATAACCTTGGGAGACTATTTCTAGCGCCCAAGGATCCAGAACATCTCTTGCCCAAGCCTGAGCGAAGAGAGAGAGTCTGCCCCCCACCAGATCCGGTCCCGGATCGGGGGCCAACATTTCATGCTGTCTTGGTAGCAGTGGCAGGTTTCTTGGCCTGCTTTCCCTTGTTCCAGCCTTGCATTGGTCTCCAAGCTGGCTTGGCTTGAGAAGTATTACCCTCTTGCTTAGAGGACGTAGCACTTTGGGCTGGTCCGTTTCTACGAAAGGGACGAAAATTAGGTTTATTTTTGGCCTTGAAAGGCCGATCCTGAGGAAGGGCGTGGCCCTTACCCCCAGTGATATCAGAGATAATCTCTTTCAAGTCAGGGCCAAACAGCGTTTTCCCCTTGAAAGGAATGTTAAGTAGCTTGTTCTTGGAAGACGCATCAGCTGACCAAGATTTCAACCAAAGCGCTCTGCGCGCCACAATAGCAAACCCAGAATTCTTAGCCGCTAACCTAGCCAATTGCAAAGTGGCGTCTAGGGTGAAAGAATTAGCCAATTTGAGAGCATTGATTCTGTCCATAATCTCCTCATAAGGAGGAGAATCACTATCGACCGCCTTTACCAGCTCATCGAACCAGAAACACGCGGCTGTAGCGACAGGGACAATGCATGAAATTGGTTGTAGAAGGTAACCCTGCTGAACAAACATCTTTTTAAGTAAACCTTCTAATTTTTTATCCATAGGATCTTTGAAAGCACAACTATCTTCTATGGGTATAGTGGTGCGTTTGTTTAAAGTGGAAACCGCTCCCTCGACCTTGGGGACTGTCTGCCATAAGTCCTTTCTGGGGTCGACCATAGGAAACAATTTTTTAAATATGGGGGGAGGGACGAAAGGAATACCGGGCCTTTCCCATTCTTTATTTACAATGTCCGCCACCCGCTTGGGTATAGGAAAAGCTTCTGGGAGCCCCGGGACCTCTAGGAACTTGTCCATTTTACATAGTTTCTCTGGGATGACCAACTTGTCACAATCATCCAGAGTGGATAATACCTCCTTAAGCAGAATGCGGAGATGTTCCAACTTAAATTTAAACGTAATCACATCAGGTTCAGCTTGTTGAGAAATGTTCCCTGAATCAGTAATTTCTCCCTCAGACAAAACCTCCCTGGCCCCATCAGACTGGTTTAGGGGCCCTTCAGAGCCATTATTATCAGCGTCGTCATGCTCTTCAGTATCTAAAACAGAGCAGTCGCGCTTACGCTGATAAGTGTGCATTTTGGCTAAAATGTTTTTGACAGAATTATCCATTACAGCCGTTAATTGTTGCATAGTAAGGAGTATTGGCGCGCTAGATGTACTAGGGGCCTCCTGAGTGGGCAAGACTCGTGTAGACGAAGGAGGGAATGATGCAGTACCATGCTTACTCCCCTCACTTGAGGAATCATCTTGGGCATCATTTTCAGTGTCACATAAATCACATTTATTTAAATGAGAAGGAACTCTGGCTTCCCCACATTCAGAACACAGTCTATCTGGTAGTTCAGACATGTTAAACAGGCATAAACTTGATAACAAAGTACAAAAAACGTTTTAAAATAAAACCGTTACTGTCACTTTAAATTTTAAACTGAACACACTTTATTACTGCAATTGCGAAAAAATATGAAGGAATTGTTCAAAATTCACCAAAATTTCACCACAGTGTCTTAAAGCCATAAAAGTATTGCACACCAAATTTGGAAGCTTTAACCCTTAAAATAACGGAACCGGAGCCGTTTTTAACTTTAACCCCTTTACAGTCCCTGGTATCTGCTTTGCTGAGACCCAACCAAGCCCAAAGGGGAATACGATACCAAATGACGCCTTCAGAAAGTCTTTTCTATGTATCAGAGCTCCTCACACATGCAACTGCATGTCATGCCTCTCAAAAACAAGTGCGCAACACCGGCGCGAAAATGAGGCTCTGCCTATGATTTGGGAAAGCCCCTAAGAATAAGGTGTCTAAAACAGTGCCTGCCGATATATCTTATCAAAATACCCAGATTAAATGATTCCTCAAGGCTAAATATGTGTTAATAATGAATCGATTTAGCCCAGAAAAAGTCTACAGTCTTAATAAGCCCTTGTGAAGCCCTTATTTACTATCTTAATAAACATGGCTTACCGGATCCCATAGGGAAAATGACAGCTTCCAGCATTACATCGTCTTGTTAGAATGTGTCATACCTCAAGCAGCAAGAGACTGCTCACTGTTCCCCCAACTGAAGTTAATTCCTCTCAACAGTCCTGTGTGGAACAGCCATGGATTTTAGTAACGGTTGCTAAAATCATTTTCCTCATACAAACAGAAATCTTCATCTCTTTTCTGTTTCTGAGTAAATAGTACATACCAGCACTATTTTAAAATAACAAACTCTTGATTGAATAATAAAAACTACAGTTAAACACTAAAAAACTCTAAGCCATCTCCGTGGAGATGTTGCCTGTACAACGGCAAAGAGAATGACTGGGGTAGGCGGAGCCTAGGAGGGATCATGTGACCAGCTTTGCTGGGCTCTTTGCCATTTCCTGTTGGGGAAGAGAATATCCCACAAGTAAGGATGACGCCGTGGACCGGACACACCTATGTTGGAGAAATACAAGTCTGTCAAAAGAACTGAAATAAGGGGGCAGTCTGCAGAGGCTTAGATTCAAGGTAATTACAGAGGTAAAACATGCATTATTATAACTGTGCTGGTTATGCAAAACTAGGGAATGGGTAATTAAGGGATTATCTATCTTTTTAAACAACAAAAATTGTGGTGTTGACTGTCCCTTTAAGTTTGAACCACGCACCAGCATTTTAAGCACAGCACTTGCACAGAGAGTCTAATGTGCTTGTGTCATCTGGTAATTACTAAATTTGTTATTTGCTGACATGATTACAAGCCCTACTGGCTCTCTGAGCAGTATCGACATTTAAAATGTGGGTGCTCTGAGAATATCTAGCTATTCTTCATAACTTTTACTAGAAGCATTTTTGCCAATACATGTATATTGTAAATATGTTTATATTCAAGGATGTAATCAATCTATGTGCATTTAAATTTTGAATGGAATGTCACTTTAAATATTTAAGAAGAAAAAAAGGGTAAGGTCAATGCCCATAAAGCAGTGGGCATTGCCATATTGTAACTAGGGTTAAATACATAGCTAAAGTCAGCACCAGAGCAACAATGCACTACTGTGGTCTAGCTGAACACATCTGGTGAGCCGCTTACAAGAACAATGTGTGTGTAACCACGATCATCAGCCATCAGCTAGCTCCCAGTAATGCACTGCGGATCTTTAAACTACATAGGTACATTTTTTTTTAAATAGGATAACTTTAAAGATTCTAAAACATCGAAGTAAGTTAATTTTCACTCTGTATATAATCTTCAATTCAGGTTCTATAGCAAAGATAATGATCGGACAAGCCCATAAAAATTAACTATCAAATATTCTATCATAACTTTTAGTAAATGTAAAGGTATTTATCCTTCTAGACCACAGTCCAGTTTCATGTCAAAACATTCATGAAATAGACTCTGCAGCAAAACAGGACTTGAACACAGATAAATACATAATGCTGAGTGTGGACAGGTGCTGCAAGGTAAGTACACGTCTAGACAATAAAACATTTGTTCTGTTTCTATTATAATGTACAAATAATACTCGATTACATGGAAAAACAAAGCATGACAATTCCATGTTGCTTTCAGATCTTCTAATCCAGTGGAAAGGATGATGTTCTTTTCATCTGGCAGAGAAGAGGGTCAATGATAACCTTTTAAACATCTCAAACCAAATTTCAGAAATAATTTTTAACGCTCTATAGAGACATTGTAAAAACAAACAATGCACATAACAGTTTAACGCAGTTAAACTTTTAATTCCAATGCAGTAAAAATAACAATATTTTAAATGCACTTTGATAACTAAATGGAACAAATGGACTGTAATTTGTTTTAAATGGGAAATGTGAACAAAAACAGAAGATCAGTGATCCAAACGGTTAAACTAAGCACTTTGTTGGCAAACTTAGTTTTTTTTTTTTTTTAAAATAAATTAGCAAATTGTGCGTTTTGTATATCAGTCTTAAACTAATACAGAGAAGTGTGCCAATGATGTTCCAGTTTCATAAGAACAATAAAATGTACGTGCTGAAGTGTATTTCAGTCAACATTTAGCTTTTACAACATATTTGTTCAATAGAAACAAAATGGATTAACAAAACAAAATATGAGACTCCCCTGTGAGAAAATGAGACTCGTGCTCTTAACTTTGTTTTTTTTAAATATAGCAGCCCAAAAAGGTTTATTAGGCATAGTGGCCTCTGCAGTCCTGTCCATGGTTCTCTTTAGTGGCACAAACATAGTAACATGCAACTCCTTAACTTCAATATAGCGCTTGACAGGTACCCTTTTAAACTGTGCAAGTTGGGTCTAGAGCTTTGTGTTCTCACCAACACAAAGTCTCCTGAAAATGAATGATTGGTCAAAGAACAGCAAACAGTGACCATGTCTGTTTTAGCAACAGACAAAATGTACTTGGGAAAAGGGAGGAAAAAAAAAAAAAATATGTACATATAAATAATGTAGCTCCATGGACTGCAACACATTTAGGGTTACCTATTGTCTTCAAATCACTTGCAATATCCCTTCTCTAAAGCTTCTGGCTTGTTATGTCCTTTTTGAACCTACATAAAATATTCAATAAACTTTGAGGTTATAATACACATAGAAAAGAAGTGATGCAAATGTCCATTATTAATAATTATTAAAAAGCAGGAGCAGAGAGGTTACTCAGAGGTAAGGAAACATTTGTAGCGTTAGATAGTGTTATATATTAAAATTGGACTTCTTACCACAATAATAATAATATATAGTGGTCAGTTACTTTTTACATGAAAATGTATACATTACATTCTATTGAGACTCTCCCAGCAAACAAGCATTTAAAATTGTAACCTTTCCATTTTCAATGATGCTAATAAAAATCTTATGAAAACTGAGGTAAAAAAATAATAAAAAAACCCAATAATTAGAAAATTGCCTATTTTAATTATCCATGGCAACATGAAACTGCTAGCACTGAGAGACAAAAAGGCTGATTTAGAATTAAAAGTTTGTGTCACACTTTGATATGTAACCTCCAATGTTCTATAAACCACTAATGGATGTTTAGGTGCAACAGGCATCAACAGATAAATATCCAAAATATAACCATCAATGTATAAAATAACCTGCATAAAATACACTTGCTATTTAGACTGACAATTCTTAAAATAATCACGTCTAATGCAAAAAAATAAAAAATAAAATCTAAGCTGGCTTGCATATAACCCACCCTGTGCTGCACTAGTGTAGAGAGCATGAACAGTCACGTCAGTGGTGGTAGAGGGCTCTGTGGAAAATTACATGAAAACATAAAACACACAAACTTCTTCTAGACATTTTGCAAATAATATATATTTAAAATGACTTATTACAGTGCATAACTACTCCAAGCATCTCCTAGTGGCACATCCTGAACCGTACCAGGCACTTGGAACTGACCAATCATTTTGTTCAGAATGGTCTCCACCAGACTAAACTGCTGCATATAAACCCCCACTTTCTTTATTAAAAATAAAGGCATAGATTTCCCGACAGGGAGTATTCTGTTTTTGCTAATCGACTGAGGGATGAAATCTTCCATTTGCATTAAATGTACCCTTCCACAGAGCTTTCCAGATAAAGCGGGATAAAATCACTGGGGGAGAATTTATCACACAGTTCCTCTTCTCATTCTCACTTGTTAACACCCTCATTTCTCACACCCTGGAGCTCTTTTATATTTAGTTTCAATAACATTGCATCCCATTTTGGTTTCTTACTAACTTTTGTCCCTGCAGTGCCCAGTATGTTAAATATAGCAGGCTTTGTAACAGAAAAAGGGGGCGTCCAATCTGACAACTGTGTGTAGTTATTTTTTTTTATCCCATAGGATATTGACAAGCCAGCATATACTACCCGTTAAGTGCTTATAGGTGCAAGAAGACGTGCAACACCACTCCCTTCCTGCACTTAAGGAATTAGCAGATGGTATTATCAAGGCAAAATTGTAATTCTTGAGGCAACTGCCTCTACCCACAAGGAAACGTACAACATCCACATCAGCGTGGCCTTGGTATTAACAGTTCATTATACATTATTATTTGGTCATAGATATATAGAATTGTTTTGTATTCCTTTAGCTTGACAAGCGGGTCATGCCTCATTCTCCGTTGCAGAGGAGTTATTTAACACAGTATCTGGCTGGCAGGTCATTCTATCCAGTTCTTCCTGGACGTTAGTCAGTATGGGCTTCTGTCCTGCACACAAACAGAAAGTTTATGACAATAAAACCCACTGATGCACATGTCTGAATAAACAAGGACCTATTAAAAGGAAAGGACCAAATCAACAAATTTATATTTCATTTCATACACCCAAATACATTTATTAGATGGAGGCTTGAGTAAAATCAATGTAATAATAAAATGAAGGTCTTAAAATCATAATTTGCCTGTTTGCTTTTCGGTTATGTAAAGCCATGAGGGTATGTACTTAAAAGGATGGAGTTTCAACTGGAAAAAGGAGAAGATGGTATATGCACATGTAAAGCCTAGCAGAGAATACCAAAGACTGTATAAAATAGAGCAGGAATAGCATAACTTTATACACCACTGGTTTGGCTAGGGAGACTCAAATCAGGTTTAATAATGTCCTTTTATGTAGTGCGGTGTGAGAAAAATAAAGAGAAAAGTAGAACAGAAAGTGAAAGAACTGCCCATGCTATAAATAAATGCCCAATGTTTCAGGCAAAAAGTTGTGTAAGACGTGAGCAGCTCTTGTCTACATGATCTCCTTCAGTATTGCAAATGTAAGAGGGCAAAGATTGGGTCTGCTTGAGGAATCACAAA